>NW_015552614.1:1627665-1649533 GCF_001515605.1 Sinocyclocheilus anshuiensis | reverse complement strand
AGCATGTATAGTCTCAGAGAAATTCACTAAAATATAATGTCCTCATATGGGGATGCAGGGTCTCAGGAGGATAGGAAAATTATTATTTTAGAAGGATAACAATTTTGGATACCAAACTTCTAAACTGCGAACAGAATCTATAAATACCACATTCTCGATAAGCCTACTTTAGCAATGGCAACTTTCTAAGCCCATAATCTTAAAGCGAGTATAGTTGTCTCATGTGTTGTTTCATAAAGGTCCTCAGACCTCTATTATGAATACCTTCATATTTTTTTTTTAATAAGCAATTTCAGCTGTTTTAATAGAATATGTAGGCCAGTCATTCTTGAGACGTGGGACAAAACAGGTCCAACAAGGGTAGCTGCTATTAGCTTTAAAAAATAAAAATATTTTCAATTTTAAATGCTGTTAAAGATAAAGTTGAAATTATATTACACAGTCCAAGGTAAAAAAGCACATTTTATTAAAAAAGAGAAAAGTTGGGAGGTTGTATCAAAGCATAGCTCAGTAGCTTAGTACATATAAGATACATAAATGTAGTTTAATTTGTCTGAGTACAAGGTTTTATTTTTTCAATTTTGCACCGTTCTGTCCCACTTCTCAAGAATGACCGAGTCCTTTGTAGGAACCACGATAACTTGATTTTGTCCTACACGGATGAGATTGTGTGTAGTACGAAATTGTACTTTTGACTGTCAAGTTTAGTAGTAAGTGTGACACAAGTCTGTCCACCGAAAGAGGAAAAAGTAAATAAATTCAACAAGAAACGCGTTTGGCGAGCATGACGAATCTCACGCGCATATCCGGGAGTTTGCGTCGGTTGACAGTGAGAGCTTGTTCAACCTCACCGCTGCCTTCCTGCAGAAATAATGTTTTATATTCACACAGTTTCAGTAAATCTGCAACTACTGTCCGATGTTTTACAAGCGACTCGCGTCACAGAAGCAGTAACAGACATTACGCCTCATCAGCGCATAAAACACGTATCGGATGCGCGTCGGGGTTTTGGGGTGATACTGCAACGTCAGGTATTTGAATAAAATTACTTTATATGATTTAACATTGATTATAAGTTATTTATCCCTCTGCACAATAGTTCTTCACAAGGACGGAATTACACAGAACAAGCGAACTAATCCTCTCCATGTGTAGTTCCTTGTATGACCACTAGATGTCACCAAAGCAATAATATCACGCCTTTTCACCATTTCTGACCTTCCTGACGCCAAAAAGATTAAAACTCTTAAACCACATTTGTTGTGTGAATATTACTGTATTCGATAAAATACATCGAAATAAGTGTGTATCTGAAAACAAATTATATTAGAAAGTTTCTTCCAACTGCTCTCAAACTCGTTAGTGGCTGCTCATAAAAGATGCTCTACTAAAGTTTAACAACCACAAAGTGTCCAAGCATTTTTGTTTTAATTTTAAATGTACTGTATGATCATTTTAAGCTAAAAAGCTATTTTGTGAGAAAAAAATTGCTAGGGGAAAGTATACTAATGGTATATTCCTCAACAATAAATGCCATTTGATTTGATCTTTTTTTAAGTCATTCGTACATTTTGTGGCTTGCTTGTCCAACTCTTTGGGCTAGTATGTCTTGATGAAGCTGTGTAAAAAGAACCATCAGACCTTACAAAATCTCTTCCATGCAGTTCCTCAGCTCATATATGGTGGGAAATTGGACTTCCTTGTGTTTGATTATCTGTCTGAAATCACCATGTCGCTGCTTTCAGCAGCCAAAGCTAAAGCACCTGTAAGTTATTCCTCCATCATGCAATTTACATTTACGGGTTATTTATACCTGATATCACTCATAAAACTGAGTTTGTTGTTTATGGTGATAAATTCAGGGTGATTCATTGATATTTATTCCTATTTTTTATTCCTATTTTTATTTATTTTTTACTTTTGTTTATTATAATACACACTTGGATTGACTCTAACAATGCTCTTTTCTTTTAGAATATGGGATATGCTCCTGATTTTGTCCTTTCCCTTTCTCCATTTATTAAGGATATAAGCAAAAAAGGTAAAATTATGATAAGAATGTGACTTTTATGCAGACACATTTTATTGAGGTTAATTAATGTTTATCTAGGTTGTTTTATGTTCTTAATATAATATAATAGTATATTATATAATTACATAACTAATATGTAATACTAATATTTTATGAAGATACTTTTTAGATTTTGCATTTTTAGTACCATTGATAATGTTCATCTAAGCAGTTTAGGTATATTTGGAAACATTTTATGTAAATACTTACTTTTTTTTTTTTAAATATCATGGATAATGTTCATCTTTAGTCATTTCAGACACATTAAAGATGTTTTTGGTGTCATACTTTGTTGTGTCCTGCAGGTATTCGTGTGGTCAGTAACGCTGGAGGTGTCAATCCTCTTGCCTGTGGAGCAGCTCTACAGGAAGTAGTTCAAAAGGCTGGGCTTGACTTGAAGGTAGCTGTGGTTACTGGTGATGACCTGATGCCACAGGTAATTGAGCTCCATTTATGCTTTTGTAATCCATCTCATGCGAGCTGACATATTGACATCACATGACCAGGCGAATACTACTCATTTTATCTCAGTAACCACCCTATTATTGGACACTTTCACTTAATAAGATAATCATTGATGACTGCAAATACCACAGTCGAGAATAGCATTAGTAGAATGAAAGTTTTGCATTTGCATGATGCTACAGCCACACCACTAGGTGTCAGTATAGTCCAAGATGAAAATCATATCAGACAGCGATATCATGCAGCACAACAAACAAAAAAAGTTCAGAGTCCAGCTTTAAGAGATAGAATGTTTATTGTCTTAGCATCTAGTATTCAGCACATCTTGACTAATTATGATATTTATGGGCATATTTAGTGTCTAGAGTTCTACAAAATGTAAATACTATAATACTTATTCTACCGTAAACTGATTAAAATTGACAGTAACAACATTTATAATGTCACAAAAGATTTCTCTTTCAAATAAATGCTGTTCTTTCGAACCTTCTATTTGTCAAAAAATCCTGGAAAAAAATGTATTACAGTTTCCACAAGAATATGTTTCTTGAGCAGCAAATCGTCATATTAGAATGATTTCTGAAAAATATCTGTTATATATGAAAATGTTTTTTTACAAATATATAAAAAATGTATATATTATATATTCATTTTTAATTTTTAGAAAATAGAACTCTTATGAATGTATAAATGATTTATATAACTTTATTCAGTGTGGAAAAAAGAGTATTATAGCTCTTTGTTTGTTTGTTTGTTTGTTTTGACAGTTTGCATGGGACTGCAATAACTATGACCTGTTGGCTGCTGGAAGGTACTGTAAACTCTATGAGCTCTGGAAATGTATGCATCCACACACACACACACACTGGTGCAATGTATCAGACAAGTTTGTCTGCTGAAAACATATCAGCAGACACAGGACAAAAATGTACACTATACTACACTTAGGTGAACATAAGGGCAGACGGCCACACATGATTTATTTGTTTTTGTTCCGTGGTGTGAAGGATCATTCAGTGTAAGATTATTTGTGGTTAACCACATATGTTATTATTCAAGTTCGGTTTCAAATTCAAGTCTGGTTTTGGTTGCTGTGAAATTTCATGAGAAATTATTTTTTTTTCTCTGTTGTAGCCTTGCTGGTCATCTGATTGAGTGTGGTGCACAGGCCACAGGAGGAATTTTCACAGACTGGCACACAGTACCTGACTGGTAAGCGCTCAAAATCTGATATATTCATGGTACATTTCACCTCAAAATCAAAAGACAAAAAAATGCATTGTGACACTTTCATGACAGTTAAGCACATTTTCTCATTACAGTAATTTGTTTTGATGTTTCATTGATGTTTTACTTTTATGTTTTTTTATACATGTTTACAGTTGCATTAAATTCTCATTATTGTAATGCATAAAAATATTAGTAATATATACACACGTCAATTAAAAAAAAAATGTATATAAACATTTTTTAAATACTTTATAATAATAATAATAATAATAATTAATAATAATTTGAAATAATCTTCAATAAAAAAACAGTAATATTATGAAATGTTATTACAATTTAAAATAGCTTTTTATTTTAATATATTTTAATATTAGAATGATTTCTGAAGGATCATGTGATACTAAAGACTGGAGTAATGATGCTGAAAATTCAGCTTGGCAAGTAGTGTATAGTTAATACTTTAATTCTACTTTTTGCAATAATTCTCAGGGGTTTGTTCAAATTCCTAGACTTAAGTATGAGTGATAGTAGTAGTGATTACTATATAGCTATATCACTCATTATATTACATCCTCTACCCTTACTGAGAAATGTTCAGGCAGTGTTGAAATCCTCCCTGTGATCTTCTGGTTTGTTGTTTATCCTAGAAAGACTCTTTGACTGAACTCAGGATGGCTGATTCCGAGGGAAAGAAACCGCTTCCAAAAACCGTCCACAGCATGAATGCATATTTGGGGTATGAACTACAAGTTAATTACAGCGTGTCATTGGTCTTGTCTGTTATTCGTGTCTGGAGCCAGACTGGTGGTTTGCACATATGAGATTCAGATTTCTTGTGTCTGTATCTCACAGCGCCCTCCCTATTAAACGGTGCCTGGACCTCGGGGCTGATATTGTAGTGATGGGACGCTGCGTGGACAGCGCTGTGGTTCTTGGACCGCTGATGCATTCGGTAAAGTTTGTCACGCAAGAACATCCTTCAGATTTTTTGTGCAACAGTTGTTGTGTCTCATTCTTCCTCTGTGACGATGTGTTGGTAATTTTAACTTCCTTCATCAGCACAAAACAAAAACAGAAACAAGTATCACACCAGCAGTGTGTCTTTTAAGAAAGAGCCAAATTTACTTCTAAAGGGAGAGTTTGAGACTTAATTCAAGAAGAAATTCACATTCAAATTCAAACCAGCTTCCTCCGTTTTCTTGTTAAACTGCTATTGTTGCGGTGGTTTTTAACAGTATTTCTGTACGTATTTGTCATTCACAAAAAGTGCATATTTTGCATCCACAGAACCTCTTCTCAGTCTAGCATCTTAACAATTTCTTGACTTTATTTAACTTTATTTTAAATTTTAATGTTTTTGAAATCGGTCTCTTTTGAAATCATTTATATAGCGCATTTTCTATATAAATTCTGATTACAGTAATTTTAATGTTTCACTAATATTCTTCATTCTCAGTTGCATTAGATTCTCATTAAAAGTTGAATTTTCAGCAGCCATTACTCCAGTCTTCAGTCACATGATCTTTCAGAAATCATTTTAATATGCTAATTTGTTGCACAAGAAACATTTCCATTATCATCTATGCTAAAAAACAATTGTGCAGCTTTATACATAATACCATTATGTATAAATACTTTAATTGAAATATTTCACATTTCAGTAATGAAAATAGTTTTTTTGCATTCAGGTAATGACAATTGTTGGGGAGGATGTGCTTAATTTTCATGAAAATGTGTCAGTGCAAAAATCCTAATGGTCCTGAAAAAAG
Source organism: Sinocyclocheilus anshuiensis (assembly GCF_001515605.1). Lineage (NCBI taxonomy): Eukaryota > Metazoa > Chordata > Actinopteri > Cypriniformes > Cyprinidae > Sinocyclocheilus > Sinocyclocheilus anshuiensis. The sequence goes on along the minus strand of NW_015552614.1, from coordinate 1,643,998 downwards.
GCTTCCTTCTCTTTAAGCAAAATACAATTTCTTAATTCATTTTGATTTCAGTTTTGGGGGTGAAATATGACACAGACATGTTCTTGACTCCTTGACACTTCATATGTCTTTTATCCTTGAGATCACTTCTTTTCTTTTACTGTAACTTTAACTTCAATGACTTCAAATAAACATACTTCATACACTGAATATAATGACAGTGGGAAGTATTTGATATATGTGCATTCTCACCTTCATTCTTTACATTTTCAGGGATAACATGGGCTTCCCGGTGATAGAATGTTCTGCTGATGGCTCATTTACACTGTCCAAACCTCCAAAAACCGGTGGGCTGGTTTCATTTGGTACAGTGGCAGAGCAGTTAGTGTATGAGATTGGAGACCCACAGCGTTACCTCCTGCCTGATGTCACATGTGACTTTTCCAATGTCACCATTACTGAGATACCAGGTCAGTCAACTTTTACTGGATTGTACATGCATGATTGTTTATAATAATCATGCAGTGGCATATTTATAGATATAGTAGTAATATCTTCAAAATTGTGGATAGATAACTTTAAGCAAACCAAAGCTGGCTGATGACAGTACTTATCTCCAGTAAAAAGTCAGATGGTTGCTTGTTTATTATCTCTAAATGTCTGACTCAAAGACACAGGCCATTGACTTTACACCAGTATCTAGACTGGCTACCTAAAAGCTGGTTCCATCTATCTGCTATAACCTTTGCAACCTCTTTCATTTAACTAATTTTATTTTCTTGGTCACAAAACAAATATTTTCTTTGTCCCCTAAACTTCCATCTCATTGTCTGTGTAATCAATAAGCTAATGTATGTACACTAACTTGATTTGATTTGAAGAAAAACTGCTGAACATTCAAAATCTGATACCTCACAAATTCTCTGACGGGGCTTTATATGTGTGTAGATGTGGATGGTGGAGCAGTGAAAGTAGGTGGTGCCAAAGGATCACCGCCATCAGGTGACTACAAGGTTGGTCACCATTTCTGGTTTGGTTGGTTTAAATCAGTCATTTCAGTTTAAGTTTAACTTTTCTTTTTATGCAATAATCAAAAATGAATAAATTAGCTACTTTAAAAAAAAAAAAAAAGGTTATGTTTTATATTTTGTCCTCTATAGGTTTGTGCCACATATATGGATGGGTTCAGGGCGATGGCGGTTTGTCCTGTTGGTGGTCCGAGAGCTGTAGAAAAAGCCAGAAGAACAGCAGAGAGCATTATCAAAAGGTTAATCGTTTATTCTGAGTGATTGTATTGGTCAAATACTTGATATGTAATTTATTGTTTTAAAAAAACTAATTTTTGCTATCGTAATCAGCAATACAAGTTGGTATAAGGTTGATTAAGACAGCTAAGATTAAATATCCTAAATAAAGTTTGTTAAATACAGTGTTTATAAAGTGTATTAAACCCCACTAGCTTTAATGACTAATAACATTGCATGAAATGAACTGTAGGGTTGCATTGTGAAAATGCATAATGAAATATCTGTAGGACCCAGCAAATTTTCAAACAGCTGGGTTTGGAGGACTATGCTGATGTCAACATTCAAGTTCTGGGTGCTGAGGACACATATGGACCACATGCCATCAATACAGTAGGCTGTCTGTTTCTGTTTTCTGTTAAAAATTCGAAGACCTGGCGGGCAAAACATCCATAGAACTGCAGCACAAGCCTGTCAATTTTCTATCTGTTCCAATCCAAAAATATTTATTTCGCCTCTAAAAAGTATAAAGCAAAGATATGTGAACAAAATGCAAGTTTTGGCCATTAGCAATCGATATGAAGCACCCGCCACAATATTTCAATCACTAAAAACAGCGGTACATTCTTAAACGTTTAATGTGAAAACACTTAAAGTGCCTTTAAAACAGTGATACTAAAAGATCAAATTCAGTACACACCTTAATGATGATGCATGCTCTACACAGGCAAGCAAATGAGCCCGGAATATGAACGCAATGTACTAAATGGTTAAGTGTTTTCTTTATAATGGTTTTCTATGGGAAAACATTTAATATTAAACTTTGCGCATTGCGTTTATATTCTGGGTTCATATGCTTGCCTTTACAAAGTATGCATCATCAATAAGGTGTATACTGAATTTGGCCTTTAAATATCACTGTCTTACTACATTACTACTTAATGCAAACCTCGTAAAAATAACTGGCGGTCAACGGAGGAAAGCCTTGTTTTGCCCTCCATGTGGGCGTTCCTGTAAGGGTGTGATGTCACGTGAAAACTATGAATTGTGTAGCAATTGGTAAACTGTCAGTTTACAATTAGAACAAATAACCTACAGCTTTTGAAGGCTGCTCTTTATTGTGCAGAGTCCTCGTGAGGCTGTGGTTTGGATGGCTGTCCATCACAAGCAGAAGAAAGCATTAGAGTTTTTCTCCAGAGAGGTGGCACCAGCGGGTACAGGCATGGGTGAGTAAAAACCTCATCTCAGTTTTATCCTGCCTTGTTTCCAAATCACATTAGTTAAGGTCACTGTTCATTTAAAGGGATAGTTTACCCAAAAATGAAAATTACCCCATGATTTATTCGCCATCGAGCCATCCTAGTTGTATATGATTTTTTTCTTTCAGACAAATACAATCGGAATAATATTTAAAAATGTCCTTGCTCTTCCAAGCTTTATAATGGCAGTGAATGGTGGTCAAGATTTTAAAGTAAAATAAAGTGCATCAATCCATCATAAAAGTACTCCACATGGCTCCAGGGTGTTAATTGAAGGCCTGCTGAAGAGAATGGATGCATTTTTGTAAGAATGCAAGAATCCATAAATATCCATATTTAAAACTTTATAAACTGTAATCTCTAGCTTCTGCTAACTGTCATATGAGTGGCATTTCAGCGGATGACGTAGCGTAAGCTCCGGTGAGAATATGCTAGTCTCGCGAGAACCAAGTTTTGTTTACAGCAAAGGAAAACCAGTCTCCTCTTGGCTCATATTGAAATCCTCTGACATGTTTCTTTACAAATCCGGTGTTGTGTTTTGCTCTCATCTCTGCACTTCCGAGTTTGTCACTTCTCACCAGAGCTTACGCTACGCCTACGTTTTACGTTATCCGCTGGAACGCCACTCTCTCGTGAATGCACTTACGACAGTTAGCGGAAGCTAGAGATTACGGTTTATAAAGTTTTAAATAGGAATATTTTTTATACACAAACGCATCGATTCACTTCAGAGGGCCTTTATCAACCACCCGGAGCCATGTGGAGTACTTTTATGATGGATGGATGCACTTTATTTTGCTTCAAATGTGGATTACTTTTTATGGATGGATGCACTTTTTTGGGCTGCAAAATCTTAACCCCCATTCACTGCCATTATAAAGCTAGTAAGAGCCAGGACATTAAATCTAATTGATTGTATTCGTCTGAAAGAAGAAAGTCATATACACCTAGGATGGATTGAGGGTGAGTAAATCATGGGGTAATTTTCATATTTGGGTGAACTATCCGTTTAAAGTCAAAGAACATTTGTTCAACTTAGGCCAATATGTAATTTCTTTCTTTCTTCAGCTCCAGGACTCACAGCTATTGTAGGAGGGCGACCAAGAATGTAAGTATTAGTAAGTAGTTCTTTAAGTACAAAAAAAAAACTGTTTAGAACTTCACGTAAAAGTATCCCGCCAAATGTTGCATGTGTATTATTTAATGACTGTTTTTTTTTTTCTAGATCACCAGTGCTGAAGCCTTTCTTTTTCCTGCATCCCAAAGCAGATTTGGAGGTAGTGACATTATTTTTTATGACTTCCATGATAATACCATGTTTATTTATTTGTTTATTTGTTTTTATTTATTTATTTAATTTTTTTGTTTAAAATGTAACATGCTAATAATACTGTTATATTCCTTTGGAGAATCATTTAAATACCATATTGCATATTTTGAATATTGAAATACAGGACCATTGCATATGGTGAAATCGGGTAAACTGGCTTAGATTTCTTGTTAAGATAAATGGGAAAAAAGTGGCCTGATTATCCTGAATACATGCTTTATCAAATTTCAGCATTGTATACAACAAAATCAAAACGTTTATTAATATAAAAGGTGTATTGGACAGAATATGGAAATGGATCATTTGAATTATACATATGGATGATTGAGTGAATGAATGAATATTAATTGGGGCTTTCAGGTGCACATTTATGTGAATGGGGAGCTTGTGGAGACACACAGAGAGGCAGTATCAGACCCTTCATTAACTGAAGGACACGACCCCTTCCTCCATTCAGAGGAACATGGCCAAGCACCCACAGGTACCCTGCTGATTGTGAAATGTGAAGTGTTCATGGAATAGTTCACATAAATATGAAACTTACACTATTTTATACTTACTACTTCAAAATTAGGGGTATTTTTTTTAAAGACATTTTTAAAAGGTGACAGAATAGACATTAATAATGTTACAAAAGCTTTCTATTTCAAATAATGCCGTTTTTTAAAAACTTTCTATTTATCAGAGAATCCTGATAAAATGTATCATGGTTTTCACTGTATATAAAGCAGCAAAAACTCTTTTCAACATGATAATAGTAAATGTTTATTGAGCCCCAAATCTGCATATTAGAACATGTGACACTGCTGAAAATTCTGCTTTGCCATAGCAGGAATAAATTACATTTGAAAATATATTAACATAGAAAAGTTATTATAAATTGTAATAATATTTCATAATATTGATGTTTTACTGTATTTTTGATCAAATAAATGTAGCCATCAACTGTTCACCTTACAATTGAAACCTATATGATGACAAAAATGATTTTTTTTAGCAAAATGTCCAAGCTGCTCTTTTCCACACAGTGAAAAATGGTGCCAACCCTGACTGTCAAGCTCCATAACAACAGACCATTTCTAAAGGACATACAGTACACTTTCAATTAAATATCCATAACAATATTGAATTTAATGACAATAATAAGTAAAAAGTTTGCTTGTAAACACATTGATTTACATTGGAGCCAGCGAATCCTGTAGAATTTATAGTTTATGGTAATTTGTTCAAAATGAGTCTGAATATGACAAGGTTAGTATTGCATTTCTTTCTTTTCACAGACGAGTTATTCTCTGTATCTTTTTCTCAGAGAACATTTTTCATGCTTTGTACACTTTTCAGCACTATTTTCCCCCTAAATTTTCCCAAATCAGCACATCATGTGATCTTATTAATGATAAACGCTATTGTGTATCAAAACTTTTTTTTTCACATGGAGACAAGCATTCAGTGTTTGATATGACCTACTTCAAGGTGGAGGTGGATGGAATGTTTGAGCAACAAACTCAACTGAAAGAAGTAGGCTTAAGCCTTGTTTTAAGAGCCAGTGTGATTGTTCTACCGAGAGAAGGTTTTATAAGATCCCTTGCACCGGAATCCAGGGCTGCTTTTTTTCCCAGAGTCCTTTTGCTTTAGGTTCTCTGAAAGGCACAACCTTTGTGGTGTCCTGGCAGTGTTTGCTTGAGTCTTTTTATCTATCTGCCACTTCCCAGTTGCACTAAACAAGCAGCTATACCCTTTAAATAATCAGGGGCATCCTTTCATTGGATCTAGTGTTTGAACACACGCAAGCGCAGACTCTCATTCACACACTTGCATTCATTCACAAATACGCAAGGGCCACGCACACAAACACAGGAGGTTTTAAATACAAATGAACACAATATAAAGCAACATAGTCTCTGCACTTTTTCTTTTCACTTTGTTTCATGTTCCTTCCCTCCCAAATCTGCACAGACACAAACAGACAGAAGAACCTGGAGCCTCGGTCATTAGAGCATTACAGAGGGCTGATTGTAAGAGAGGCTTCTAATGTTTCTGCAGCCCAGGGGCTTTTTCTGAGACTGAAAAACTGATTATATGCGATTTAGCCAATGATAACCAGATAAAGCAATTAGACCGACAATGAGCTGTGTTGAACTCCAAAAATGAAAATTATTTAATCATTTACTCACTATCATGTTGTTCCAAACCTGTATGGCTTTCTTTCTTCTGTGGAACATGAAAGGACATGTTTTGAATAATGTTCATGCTGCTTTCTTCTCTGCACTAAAGGTACTTAACAAAAGCATCATAAAGCAGTCTATATAGCTTATGTACTGTCTCCTCAAAGCATGAAATAGCTTTGTATAAGAAATAAACAGAATTTTGTTGTTATTCATGAAAAATCTTGCTTAACAGTTGTGGCCACCATTCACTTGCATTGTACGTAAAAGAGCATTTTGGACATTCTACTTTAAATATTTGTATTTTAGAGAAGAAAGAAAGTCATACCAATTTGGAATGACATGAAGGTAAGTAAATAGATTTTTTTTAATTTTGGGGTGAACTATTCTTTTAAGGCTACGTGTTTTTAAAAAATCATATCTGTGGACATAGAGACTTTGCATTTGTTATTTTTTAGACTTGAGGCAATAAGCAACTGCTCAAAACACCCTATGAACTGCAACCCTGGTAACCCTAAACCACACTAGCATCATGGCAGCCACTTACATTCTTCTGTAAAACATACACTACTGTTCAAAGTTTGGGGTCAGTACCATTTTTTTATGTTTTGTAAAGAGGAGTCTTGTGCTCACCAAGGCTGCATTTATTTGATCAAAAATACAGTAAAAACAGTAACATTTCAAAGTATTACCACAATTTAAAATAACTGTTTTCAATTTTAATATATTTATTTAAAATTGTAATTTATTCCTGTGATGCCAAAATTGAAATTTCAGCAGCCATTACTCTTTCTTATGATTATCAATGTTGAAAGCAATTGTGTTGCTTAATATTTTTGTTGAAACCATTATTTTTTTCAGGATTCTTTGATGTATAGAAAGTTCAAAACAGCATTTATTTTAAATATAAATCTGTTTTTAGACACTATTAATGTCTTTACTGTCATTTTTTGATCATTTGAATGCATCCTTGCTGAATAAAAGTATTAATTAAAAAATTTTTTTTTAAAATCTTATTGACCCCAAATTTTTGAACGATAGTGTAAATGCTTAATTTTTGTTTGCTTATACCAATTTAAATGATCAATCATATCAAGGAATCTGTGAGTTGACTGGGAGAAAAATGGGCTTTGAATAGGTTCAGATGCTCGCTGTTAGTTCAACCTGCCAACTGCTGAATTGAATTACGCTGAGAACAAAATTGTCTCTCTCAGATCTGCCCTCTGGCCCGCATACCTTCAGACTGGAGGAGTTAGCATACACGCGCAGTGGAGACAAAGGGGACTCCTCAAACATCGGTAAGTGTCTCCCCATGTGCTTTCACACGCAGTGAATAATGTTTGAATGATGAGACAGTTTGCTTATTGCATGTCACTGTCATACCAAAAAAGCCATTCTGGCAATAAATGCTGGGAAAATGCTGGGTCAGACCATGTTCTCTGACCACAAACCACAAATCACAGCTCACTGTCTGCAGCCCAAAAGGCAACACTCTCTTGTGATGTGGCAACCTGCCCTAGTCTTAACTTCATTTTAGATGTGACGGGTGGTTATGTATTGTCCACAGTAGACTGGGAGTAGACATGGGATTTTTTTTTTTTGGACATCATTTGTTAACTTGTTGAAATTTAAAATTGAACTGAAATGTCAATAGGTCATATCTATCTGTCTGTCTGTCTGTTGGTCTGTCTGTCTGTCTGTCTGTCTATCTATCTATCTATCTATCTATTCAAATTGAACCGAAATGTCAATAGGTCAAATCCATCCATCCCAGTGTCCCAATTTGTTGATCCATAGATCTAAAAATCGAATATGTATAACTTCTTTTTTTAGGGGTTATTGCAAGACACCCACTGTATTTCCCCTACCTGAAAAAGTTTTTAACTGCTGAAGTTGTGGAACAGTATTTCCAACATTTGATCAGAAAGGATCAGACTGACCTACCCTCTGTCATACGGTAAGAAGAAATAAAAAATGTGCTAGTAGACAATGTCTAGTAGTGAAAGATGTTAACATGTAATGGTTTGATGAAGTAAAAAGCAAAGACGGACAATCTTTAAAATAAGTTATCCTTAAACACTTTGTTAGTAACCTACTTTTAAGGAAACCATTACTAGTTAAAGTCTGAAGCTGTAAGGAAGTTACAGTCATGCAAAATAAACATTGTAACACCTTTATATTGAGCTACTCCACATCTGTAGCCTGTACCGCTTTTTAAAGACCTGTGTGTGTGTGAGGGAGAGTCCATGCACGCAAGCCTCTTGTTTTATGGGTTGTGGAAAACTCCTTTGGTGCCGCTAATGAGGACCGACATGTCTAGGTGCCTGTCGGTATGAGAGTGAGGTGTGAGCTAATGCACAGATGTGTGAAAACAGGGAGGTGATCTCAATTAAAATAATCTATTTCACATGTTTGCGGTGACTTCCAGGTACGAACTGCCTGGCATTCATGGTCTGAACTTCATTCTTCAAAACTCACTTGGAGGGGGAGGGGTGGCGTCACTGCGCAGCGACCCTCAGGTAATACGCACATACGCAGACAGTGTGGCACACATTCATTCATTCAAACTCGCAAAATGGACATAGACACAGTGACGTCAACCAATGTGGGTCTTTCTGAAGTTTCACAGAAAGTTTAAAGAATGATCATAAAACTCTACGGGGGGAAATTTTTTATTTTAAGGAAGAAAACTATTTACACTTGGTATGAGATTACTTGGGTATCTAGATATTTACAACTTTAAAGAATTATTTCCTCACCCTTGTTTTGTTCTGAACCTGTATGTTAAAGTACAAAGGTTGGGGTCAATAAGTTTATTTTTTGTAAGAAATTAGTACTTTTATTCAACAACGATGCATTAAACTGATCAAAAGTATAAGGAAAGACATTTATAATGTTACAAAAGATTTCTCTTCAAATAAATGTTCTATTCATCAAAGAATCCTGGAAAAATGTAACTGTTTTCAACATTGATAATAATAAGAAATGTTTCTTGAGCACCAAATCAGCATATTAGAATGATTTCTGAAGGATCATGTGACACTGAAGACTGGAGTAATGATGCTGAAAATTCCGCTTTGCCATCACTGGAATAAATTACATTTTAAAAGATTAAAATAGAAACCGGTTATTTGAAATTGTAATAATATTTCACTATATGTTTCTCTGTATTTTAATTAAATAAATGCATCCTTGGTGAGCAGAAGAGACTTCTTACAAAAACATTTAAAATTGTATCGACCCCAAACTTTTAAATTATAGTTTTTATTATAATCAACATTTAGATATTTACCAGTTATATAAATCCCTCACAACATAGTGTTACATCATGTGTTTAGTGTTACTAAAATTGTGTTGTTTCTGCAGGGAAAAGCTTATGGGCAAATGCTGCTTGACTACAAACTGAAAGGCCTTCCTAATTTGAAATCACTGGTCGATTAATAAAGGACAAGGACTAAAAGATGTCAGGGGTGTGTTGAGATTTCCCATTTAAAAACTGCTTCAAATGGATAATGTCAAAGAAATGTGATTTTATAATGTTTGAAAATGCCCAGATGGATTATATTATGAACTTTGTAGAATGTAAACAGTGTTTTCCATTTTAGTTTGTGTCTACTAACAGTTCCCAAACTGTTCAAGCAGTTCCACACGATCAAAATGTGAACTTTTCTAACATAACTGTGCCTTTTATTAGTTTTTTTTTATTATTTTATTTTGTGATTAATACACATAAGAATGATTAGTAAAACAAATGAGCATTTCTGTCTGTCTGTCTGTCTGTCTGTCTGTCTGTCTGTCTGTCTGTCTGTCTGTCTGTCTGTCTGTCTGTCTGTCTGTCTGTCTGTCTGTCTGTCTGTCTGTCTGTCTGTCTGTCTGTCTGTCTGTCTGTCTGTCTGTCTGTCTGTCTGTCTGTCTGTCTGTCTGTCTATCTGTCTGTCTGTCTGTCTGTCTGTCTGTCTGTCTGTCTGTCTATCTATCTATCTATCTATCTATTCAAATTGAACCGAAATGTCAATAGGTCAAATCCATCCATCCCAGTGTCCCAATTTGTTGATCCATAGATCTAAAAATCGAATATGTATAACTTCTTTTTTTAGGGGTTATTGCAAGACACCCACTGTATTTCCCCTACCTGAAAAAGTTTTTAACTGCTGAAGTTGTGGAACAGTATTTCCAACATTTGATCAGAAAGGATCAGACTGACCTACCCTCTGTCATACGGTAAGAAGAAATAAAAAATGTGCTAGTAGACAATGTCTAGTAGTGAAAGATGTTAACATGTAATGGTTTGATGAAGTAAAAAGCAAAGACGGACAATCTTTAAAATAAGTTATCCTTAAACACTTTGTTAGTAACCTACTTTTAAGGAAACCATTACTAGTTAAAGTCTGAAGCTGTAAGGAAGTTACAGTCATGCAAAATAAACATTGTAACACCTTTATATTGAGCTACTCCACATCTGTAGCCTGTACCGCTTTTTAAAGACCTGTGTGTGTGTGAGGGAGAGTCCATGCACGCAAGCCTCTTGTTTTATGGGTTGTGGAAAACTCCTTTGGTGCCGCTAATGAGGACCGACATGTCTAGGTGCCTGTCGGTATGAGAGTGAGGTGTGAGCTAATGCACAGATGTGTGAAAACAGGGAGGTGATCTCAATTAAAATAATCTATTTCACATGTTTGCGGTGACTTCCAGGTACGAACTGCCTGGCATTCATGGTCTGAACTTCATTCTTCAAAACTCACTTGGAGGGGGAGGGGTGGCGTCACTGCGCAGCGACCCTCAGGTAATACGCACATACGCAGACAGTGTGGCACACATTCATTCATTCAAACTCGCAAAATGGACATAGACACAGTGACGTCAACCAATGTGGGTCTTTCTGAAGTTTCACAGAAAGTTTAAAGAATGATCATAAAACTCTACGGGGGGAAATTTTTTATTTTAAGGAAGAAAACTATTTACACTTGGTATGAGATTACTTGGGTATCTAGATATTTACAACTTTAAAGAATTATTTCCTCACCCTTGTTTTGTTCTGAACCTGTATGTTAAAGTACAAAGGTTGGGGTCAATAAGTTTATTTTTTGTAAGAAATTAGTACTTTTATTCAACAACGATGCATTAAACTGATCAAAAGTATAAGGAAAGACATTTATAATGTTACAAAAGATTTCTCTTCAAATAAATGTTCTATTCATCAAAGAATCCTGGAAAAATGTAACTGTTTTCAACATTGATAATAATAAGAAATGTTTCTTGAGCACCAAATCAGCATATTAGAATGATTTCTGAAGGATCATGTGACACTGAAGACTGGAGTAATGATGCTGAAAATTCCGCTTTGCCATCACTGGAATAAATTACATTTTAAAAGATTAAAATAGAAACCGGTTATTTGAAATTGTAATAATATTTCACTATATGTTTCTCTGTATTTTAATTAAATAAATGCATCCTTGGTGAGCAGAAGAGACTTCTTACAAAAACATTTAAAATTGTATCGACCCCAAACTTTTAAATTATAGTTTTTATTATAATCAACATTTAGATATTTACCAGTTATATAAATCCCTCACAACATAGTGTTACATCATGTGTTTAGTGTTACTAAAATTGTGTTGTTTCTGCAGGGAAAAGCTTATGGGCAAATGCTGCTTGACTACAAACTGAAAGGCCTTCCTAATTTGAAATCACTGGTCGATTAATAAAGGACAAGGACTAAAAGATGTCAGGGGTGTGTTGAGATTTCCCATTTAAAAACTGCTTCAAATGGATAATGTCAAAGAAATGTGATTTTATAATGTTTGAAAATGCCCAGATGGATTATATTATGAACTTTGTAGAATGTAAACAGTGTTTTCCATTTTAGTTTGTGTCTACTAACAGTTCCCAAACTGTTCAAGCAGTTCCACACGATCAAAATGTGAACTTTTCTAACATAACTGTGCCTTTTATTAGTTTTTTTTTATTATTTTATTTTGTGATTAATACACATAAGAATGATTAGTAAAACAAATGAGCATTAAAAATAAACAAAAAAAAGCATTAAAGATAAACAAAATAAAGAGCTAATTGAAGCTGAATGTCAGTTTTGGTGCGTCGTTGTTGAACATGCAAGCACTTTGATATGTAGTGAGTACATTAGAGAACGACGTCGTTCACTTAGTTGTGTTGAGTTGGTCACGTCTAACAGGCGATGGCAAAACAATAAACCCTTGAAGTCCAGAGCCACAACGTTCTCTCATTACCTCTGACCCCTAACGACACAGGAAGTCAGAGAGCAAAAGGTTTTTCCTCTTCTGATGACTGAGTTTCTGTTTACCGTTGAGGAAATATGTGTGTATTCTAAGAAAGAAGAGAATTTGCTTTAATGCTGCTGGAAAAACAGTACTTATCATTAAAGAATGATTGTCGAAAATGTTCCAACCTCAACTACCTCATGCATTTTTATTCACTGTGACGTTAACACATTCTTTTGTCAGGTTTTATGGGAAATCGTTCAAACTGTGATGTTTTGACCCGCATTAGCATGCGCTAACAGCATGACCTCAGCGGTGCAGAGTGATCAGTGGGAAGTGGACGGTGAGACGTGTGAAGAATTCATTTGTCAATGGCTGACAGACAGATCCAGCAGTTCTTCATTGTGCGCATGCAGAGCTTCTTGGCTTCATCTTAATGCAACAGTGTGTCATTCACAACAAACACATACACGGTCACATAAACCGAAATCACTCTCATTCAAAACTCGCACATTTATCACAAGCGCATTCAGCTGTCACATACAGACATTGGGATGCTGGGGGACAAAACAGAGAAGGAAGATAAATGGCTTATCATTTATCACCCGCTATCTTTCAGCGCTCCACTGCTGTTCAAGCAAGCAACAGCTCTGAGAGAGAACCGAATAATCACTAATCACTCAACATTCAGCTTTTGCCCTCACTGGGACACCTTTGTTACCACTGTGACACTGATTTCTCCTCCTGTCCATCATCGCTGTCCCCCAAAAGTGAACCTCAGGGGGAGGGCGGCTTTTTGGGGCAGCTTTAATCCTTTTCTTTATCTCTGAGGTAAGACTGTTTTGCATCATTTTGCTAACACTTTACCACTTAATGTCCCGTTAAGCTCAATGTGGGTTTTATAAACTTTGCATTAAGGATTGTATGGAGCTGGACTATTTACAAGACAATTGGTTGTTTTCATTCCATTGACACACTCTATCTATAGTTTAGACCATTAGTGCTATTGGCATTCATTAGTATTGCTGCTGAACTCGTGGTGAATTCAATCCTTTTCTGTTTTGGAAATGTGATGGCTGCATTTCTGAGGACTTTTAATAAAGTGCTGACGTGGTCTGCACGTCTCGCAAACTGGTCTATTGGTAAAAGGAGCTCTTGTTTGGTGCGGTCTGGGTGAATGTATTGAGGACTTTAATTATTGCCATATGGCATGAACTAGCTCTCAACTTCAAACCACCGTTACCCAAACTTTCTGCTCACTTTTTCCACGTCTACCCTGCACATACCTACATCAGAGAAAGTCCAGACACTGCTGGAGTTCAGAGACCTTCGGTTTAACTAGTTTGTTTGTTCATTTTTGAGCAATAGCCATAAGAACAAATTAAATAGATTTGCAGAACAAAGTTTGAGTTCATAACTAAATTATTAAAACATAAATAAATAGACATATTACATTTATATTTATATGTAAAAAAAAAAAAAAAAGTTTAATTTATTGTTACTTGCCATTTCTTTGTAATTGTTTGCGAAATTTACTAACAATTTCTCAGTTATATAATATAATGTCAGTATACACACACACACACACAGTACTCCAATTGGGATAATGTTTTGAGTGTATTCTTCATAAATACCAAAACTTTTGTGTAAAAATAAAACCGTATAAGCATTACAGGATGGCATTTTACTTCTGAATTAAAATTAATGGTGAGTACTTTCATCATGATCAAGATTTTTATTTGGGTCCTCATACATAAATTCTAATAAATACAAAGTTATACATAAATAAATACTATTTATACGTAATTTTCCATATCAACTGAAAAGGGTGTAGACTGGAGCCTGAGTTTATTTTACCTACCTTTTTTCATAATACTCATTTTTCATAATACCTACCTGCTACTTCCACTCCTAAATTTAATCTATACAACAAACAAACACAAACTTAGTTACGACAACATTTCTTATATGTGTCCAAATTATAGGCTACATTTATGCGATAAGGTAACTTACACTTACATTGTACCATTATTATATTCTTTTTTCCCCGTTTACAGTTGTTTACATTTGTACAGCTCTTCAATAGAGCATCAGCAGCGGCCAATAGTCTCCGCCAACGCAGTGACGCAATGACGGACCGCTGCTCCTTAGAATAAAACGAAGCGGGGAAGTGAAGCCTGGGCAGCACTGCAAAATGTTAGATTCCCTTGCTTTGCTTTTGGAGAAAACCTTCCTTCTTGCACATTTGAACTTTTTCAGCACAACTTCATCTAAACAAGAAAGATGCCCAATACGCCGCGAGGAGAGCTCCTATTTCCAGCGCGGGGATCTGCTGGAGGTTCCTCGCACTTTGTTCACTCATTTTGGGATTTTTCTCGGTGACAACAAAGTTGCACACCTAATGCCTGACATACTGCCGGTTCTGACGAGCAACAAATCTCAAATCCAGAAAGTTGTGACGAATAAGAGATTGCTGCTCGGTGTGATCTACAAGTACGCCTCAATACGGGTCGACACGGTGGAGGATTTTGCCTACGGATCCCCTATTTTGCTCAACACGATGGATACTATCCTGAGAAGACAGCCGCTGGCCGCTGAGGAGGTCGCCAGGAGAGCTGAAAAACTTATTGGTCATATTCCGTATAGCCTTCTGTGGAATAACTGCGAACATTTTGTCACTTACTGCCGCTACGGGACAGCGGTCAGCCTGCAGACAGAGCAGGTAAACGCGGTTGGCTTCTTCTGCACGTTTTCCTTGAGAATCGACGAGTGCATACTTCATATCCACAGCCTGTAGACAAATTTAAAAGTGAATAATTAAATGTTACCAATTTATTGACTTTATTCTTTGGATGTTACGCACAGTTATACATTAGCAAGATTCGTTTAAAAATAGGTTTAGCAAGATTAATATAAAAATACAGATGAAATGCAAGTTTGCACACGGATGATAAGAAAAACATTTTTTTTAGTTTAAATATTTTTAGACGTAATTTATGGGTTAAACGGATTAATTAATTTATGTAGACTATAGGCCTATAGCTTAAAGAAATTAATGTTAAAAAGGAGTCGGTGACAAATAAAGAAAAGACATTCTCAGAAATGTAGTATTATACACTTTTGAAAAACATTTATATACAAAAAATATTTATGAGTTTAAAAATGTCGAAAATGTAAGTAAGAAATGTAAGAAGAGTAGTGTAACAATCAAAATTAAAAATAATTTTTTGTTGTTTTTACAAATATGATTTTTGTCCACGTTTTTAAAAAGTTTGCTTAATATGCTCTATTTGACTTAAACAAAGCATGCCTTTTCATGAAAGGTTCAAAAACGTTTTTTTTTTTTATTATTATTATTACAATTTTACAATTTCGGCAGTCCGATCTAAAGGAGTCGGCTCATGGTTTTCTTGTCACATGACAACAAAATGGCTTCCTGCATTTTGTTTTCCTCACTCTGACTTTAAATTTGCAAATGAACGTTTTTAATAATGTTTAATAATAATATTTTTTTTAAATAACTTCTCTGTTATTTGTAATATTATTAATATAATTTTTTTAAATTAAAATAATAAAAAAGATTATCAACTTTTACCACAGTTAGCTTTTTATCTATTGTTTACTTTAAAGGAAACATATTATGCCCCTTTTTACAATATGTAATATAAGTCGCTGGTGTCCCCAGAATGTGTCTGTGCAGTTTCAGCTGAAAATACTCCACAGATGATTTATTATATAATTTTGAAAATGCCTATTTTGAGTAGAAGCAGAAACACGCTGTTTTTCGGGCCTGTCTCTTTAAATGCAAATGAGCTGCTGCTCCCCGCCCCCTTTTCCAGAATAGAGCTCCGCCATTACAGCTCGTACCTGTTAAAAAACATCTGTTTTGGTTCTGATTATCATGTTTATCTGCTGAACTCATGCGTTTTAAATCATATGAGTTTAAACTTCTTATATACGGTTTTCGCACGGAGCGCACACATCCGAAGCACACAGACAGAAAGTGGCTGTCACAGCATGTGAGTACTAAACTAAGTTCTCATTCACACACAAGTTTACGTTAAAAACACACGAGTTACAAAAAACAGTTGGTTATGTCTGTGAAGGTAAACAGCTG
>NW_015552614.1:1615563-1627013 GCF_001515605.1 Sinocyclocheilus anshuiensis | reverse complement strand
CACGCTGTTTTTCGGGCCTGTCTCTTTAAATGCAAATGAGCTGCTGCTCCCCGCCCCCTTTTCCAGAATAGAGCTCCGCCATTACAGCTCGTACCTGTTAAAAAACATCTGTTTTGGTTCTGATTATCATGTTTATCGCGCTGAAATCATGCGTTTTAAACCGAGTTTAAACTTCTGATATACGGTTTTCTGAGCGCACACATCCGAAGCACACGGACAGAAAGCGGCTGTCACAGCATGTGAGTACTAAACTAAGTTCTCATTCACACATAAGTTTACGTTAAAAACACACGAGTTACAAAAAACAGTTGGTTATGTCTGTGAAGGTAAACAGCTGAGAAATAAATTGCATGTTTTTTTAGATCTGTGTGACAGCAGCAATATACAGTAAATAAATCAATAAATCCACTGCTCTGTTGTCTCCTCTGAGGCTGGGACTGTAAATAGTGTTCTGTGCTAGTCTGTGCAGCCAATGACAGAACAGTTAGCATGTTTTGCTCAAACTTTCGCCATGGCATTAGAACTGGTTCACCGTTGTCGCTTGCGAAAACACAATAACGGCGCCGTGGGTGTAAACTTACAGATTAAGGGGCGGTAATATTATAATGAGGTCCATTGGCTATGTCTGTGGTTCCCAACCCTGGTCCTTGAGGCACCCCAACACTGCACGTTTTGCATGTCTCCTTAATCAAACACACCTGATTCAGGTCATCAGCTCATTAGTAGAGACTCCAAGACCTGAAATTGGTGCATCATAATAGAAAGGAGACATGCAAAATGTGCAGTGTTGGGGTGCCTCACGGACCAGTGTTGGGAACCACTGGGCTATGTCACCAAGGGAGCAAAATCAGACGTGCTCGTTTTCTCAGAAGCTTGCAGAAAAAGACTTCCCAAAACAAAGATACTGGGTTAATATTTTTCACGTTTCCTTGGTTGGTAGATGCACTGGGGACCTGATTATAGCACTTAAATCCTGGAAAAGTCAGATTTTCATGATATGTCACCTTTAAAAACAAAAATGTTCAAATCAACACTTTAATGAATTTCTTCTGATTTATTTATTTATTTTTGTCCAAGAGGTGTATTTAGCTATTTTTGTACGAATAAAGTGCTACTAAAAGAAAGTGTTACTAAAAGCTAGGGTTGTGATCTCTTTAAGATGCTTTTCTGAAATGCCAGAGATAGGCGTTAGTGTTGGGCGTTCCTTTCTACCTCTCTTTAATTCATTGCTTTCATCTCCAGTGACAACGTATTTTCACGTCATTTAGCTGACCTAGAGCTAAAATCTGGGTCATTTTAGCGCAAAAAGGAACAACAGCTTCTTTCAGTGGCAAGAGGGTTTGGGGAGATGCGCGCCCAAAAAAACATAGCAGCATGTCTCAGATGTGAATGACTGTTTTTATTTGTTTTAATGCTCTGAATCTCATCGATGCCATCTCTTTCCCTCAACAGTTCTGTGAAAGTTTAAAATCAGTAATCCGGGACCAGAGGAGTGTTCTTCTGACCACTGTCATCGGAATGCTTTCCATGTTTTTTCTTGGAATAGCGCCGTCCACCGCACTTCCAACCTTTATCATTCCTTTCATCTTGTGGATGGCTGGATGAGAGACACTTCAAATCTAAACCCTTATGAACTATTTAATGTAGAAAAAGTTTGTATTTTTGGCTTTATTATAGAATGTCACTGCAGAGATTGTTGTCACTGACAGTTGTATTTTTTTGCTATTGATAACTTAATCTTTTTCATTATTTTTACCTTCATATATTAACATTTTACTTTGTTGTACATTTTTTATGACACCCTTTTTTGAAAACATACTGTACTGTTAACAATTAAATAAATGTAAATTCAAATGATAAAATTGTGTTTTAAATGCTCTTGCCTAATTATAGCACAAAAACAGGCTAACAGGCATAAGATATTTAGGGCCCGAGCACAGCGGTGCACGGCCTTCAACGAAATTGGAATTGCTCAGTTGTTTATTATTATTATTCTCCAAAATGAATCACATTTTTGAGGGCTTAGACATGCTCGAAAAAACTTTGCACATGCGCCAGAAGTGGCAAAAATGTACGTCTGATATGGGTTTCAGAAGTGGGTGTGGCAAAATGGCTCGATAGCGCCACCTATAAACTTTCAATAAAGTGCCCCCTGAGCTACATTTCACGTACAAGTATGAATTTCGGTAGACACGTGTAACGTCCCAATACCTACAAAAAAGTCTCTTGGAGCAAAACCTGACACTGGGTTAATAATAATAAAACAATAATTTTCATCAGTTTTTGCTTTTGTGTTGTTTTTTCTGAGCTGTTTACAAAAAGACAAACATCAATTGTTTCAATTCAATTGTTAAAAATGTATAGTTTACAATTGCACTTTTATTTTTACAATTTAACTTTTTTTTTTCAAGTGTTAACAAGTAGTTTTTGAAAATTGTTAATTCATTTTTGTCTGTTCAAGCATAAGAGTTGATTTTATTTAACCAAGGGAATTTTGAAAAGTTCTATAATCAGTAATTCATGTTAAGGAATTATATATCGCCATTGCCGCAACATTTGTTCATTATATAAGGAGCATGCCTTTCTTTGTTACAGAAAGAAACCTTAGGTAATTTAATCCACAAAGTGTGAGAAAGTCATTGGGTAACTATGAATTGTTTGTTTCATTAGGCATGTGATGGAGTTTTTTTTTTTTTTTCTGAAAATAGCTCTTGGTTTGTAATCCTCAAGCCCCTCCCCAGTCTGCCTCAAGTGGGATAAAACCTGCAGGTGTCAGACCATCTAGAATCTCACCACATCTCCAGGATGTTTCCTCTACAGTTCCTCAGCCTGTTTTACATTGCTATGGCCACAGACTTTGAAGACAAGAAGAAGCAGCAGCAAGTGGTCCAATATGACATCTCCATGTACAACAGAGGAGATCTGCTAGAGGTCCCTCGAACTCTTTTTACACATTTCGGAATTTATCTGGGGAACAACCGTGTGGCTCACCTCATTCCTGATATCATGCCAGTCTTGACCACTGACAAGAATGTCCTTGAGAAAATGGTGACTAACAACAGGCTGATTTTGGGTGTGATAGCAAAAAAAGCAAGTGTCCGTGTGGACTCATTGGAGGACTTTGCGTATGGAGCAGAAATTCTGGTCAACCACATGGACAAGGTGTGCAGTCGGTCTCCGTTCGAGGGTGAGGAGGTCGCTAAGAGAGCCGAAAAGCTCTTGGGCTCCGTGGTTTACAGTCTGCTGTGGTACAACTGCGAGCATTACGTCATTTACTGCAGATATGGCACCAGCATGAGCTTTCAGACCTACCAGGTGAGATTTTTCAGGAGAGAAAAAGGGAGCAAAATCAGCAGTCTGTGATATTCTATCAATCAGTAAATATGTAAATCAAAGAGGTTATCAGATATTGTTGAAATAATTAATCTGAAGCTCTGTGGTATGTGTAAATCTTTACATTTCGTCAACAATTTCAGTACCAAGAACTTCAGTATTCAGTACCAGATTTGACTTTCTTAGGTTGGGTTGCTGAATAAACGTATTTTTTAAATGTAAGACCATGTCAACATGAATTTATGTAATAAAAGTAATCCAAAGTAAGTAAGGAGTCTTAAAATTCATGAAGCATATAGTTATTTGCCCCATCTATATTGCTACTTTCAATCAATTAATGTGTGACGTGACAGGATACTTTTTCAGCCACATTGCATTGACTATTTACCTGAAACTCTTGGAATTAGGATGAAAATACATTAATTTGCATTGTAATGTTGACCAGCTAGCTGGTGAACTAGGTTAAGGATGTGTGGCAACAGCACTAATTCCGTTTCAAATGAGATTACATGCACAAATCAGGTTGAGAAATTTACTGCGATTGAGAAATAAACCTCTTTTGTAAGGTTGGTGAATGACTGTGCAGGGCTGAAGTAAATGTGAATTGGAATAACTTAGTCAAATATATCTGTTTACATAGTATATAGAGTCATTCAGGTCCACAAAACTTTCAGTTCACAAACAGGTAAAAAAAAAAAAATCTATATCACTATATGTAAGCTGGTATCAGTATTTTCAGTTAAAACAATGTTTAATGGTTCATTTAATGTTTTGAAATAAATATCTGAAAATTCAATATGATAACCAAGATGTGGAAGAGGACAGGCAGACATCAAACATGCATTTAAACTATCTGACCATTGACTTTTGTGGCATTTTTATCATATTTATTTATATTTTGATTCAGTTGCTTCAGCTGGATTTGAGCAAGAATGTTAATCTGCAGATTCCATGGGAACAGGCTGTAATCTCTTTGAAACTCTTTCAATGGACACACACACACAAACACATCATCTCGCTTTGTTTTTTTTCAGTCTAAAGAAAGATTATGATATTCTAAGAGCATGCATGATAAAAACTAACCACTCTCCAACTGTGGTGAAAGCATGATTTTGCCACAAAAATCTAAAATAGGCTCATCAAAGGAGATTTTTTTTTTAGGCTGTGCAAATGATCTAATTTCCATTAGATGAAAATTAACCATGGAAATCATGAAATCTGTGGTGGTAATTTTGAAAAAAATTATGCATTTATGCATTTAGTAAAATTCCACCCAAGCAGCACCAAAAAAACATTACTGTCACCTATTGTTAAAGAGAGACTTAAGTTCCTCAACTGACGTTTCTCATTTTTATTTAAAATTTTTTTTCGATTCTTCTGAATGCAAATGCTAAATGTTTAACTTTGGATTTCTTTGTTTTCTCCTCAACAGTTCTGCAAAGCCGTGCGCAAGATCGCGTGCAGCAAGACAAGCTCTCTTCTAAGCTTTCTGTTGTGCTTGTTCATCATGTTTTATATGGAGTCTGTGTCCATCTTTGGAATTTTACCAACACTTATCATCCCCTTCATTATTTGGATGGCATCCTGAAGTGGACATTTCATTTTATTTTATGTTATTAATGAGTTCAAAATAGTGCTTTATTATCCTGGGGCACCTCTTGGAAAAAAGAAAGGTAGTAGCTAAATTAAGATTTATCAGGAAAAAGAAGAATTTTTGATTAAACCCATATAAGGATGTGATCTTTCCAGTGCTGTCATGTTAAGGCACATCAGATAGATAATTTATTTTCTTACTGTTTGCTGTGACTTAAAATAATGCCATATCAGTAGGCCTATTAAAAAATTAAATAAGAATGAAAGATTATCATGTACTGTACATGTTTATTTATATAATACTTGAAGGTACTTTAAAGAATTCCATGGTATATTTTGTAAAACTATGGTATGTTAGTTAATGTAAATAAATAAAGAATAAAATACATAAATAAATGCCATATAGCCTATGGCATTTTGGTTCTGTCTTCTCACTGGACAATGCACAAGTTCAAAGTGAAAAAAATATCCCTGCTTTTCCTCAAATTTTGATGACCACTTTTTCTCTTTAATGTTGAAAAGTTAATTGCAAGTGTAAAGTGTAGATCAAATGAAGCCCTTCTGCGGAAATACCCTGTAGATCATTGGTAGAAACTCGACTGTCAGGTAAATAGCGTTTGAGCATCGAACCGTAGATCATCGAGCGTTACACGAATTTATCCCCATTTTTATACGTTTGTTAATTCATTGAGTGGCCAAAAGGTAAGAGAAGCGGTTTAATTACATCAATATGAGTTTGAAGATTAGTTCTAATTTGAAGATTAGTTCTAATGTTTTTCACAAGAGCTGACAGAAGTGTGTCGCACATTCCTCAGATCATAATATTATTCACATGCAGCTTGTTATATAAAATATAATCGACTAAAAACACTTGTTTTGGTCGACTTTACAGGTTCCCGCTCGTTTAAATGGTCCGGCTGTCCTGTTATCATTGAATATGACGAACGTTTTTACCTCAAAATTTTGACTTTGATTTTTTTGTCACAAGTATCGAAGTTTTTATATAATAGTGATTTATTAAAATAGGTCGTATTGTGATTATCATAAATAAATAGACATTAAATTCGTATAAGACCGTATATTTTATTACGTTACTTGAAAGATATAGTTATGATGCTAACTGTGTAATTATGCTAGCTGAGCTGCAAAGCTGCGTTCCTACGAGAGCCTTGAATCTCACAAGTCATCACATTTTTATCAATAAATAGAGACATTTGTATGTAACACCGTAAAGTTTTCCTACATAGTCCGCTTATCTACAGAAATATACGTACATCATTTGAAGTATGATAAATGAAAGGCCTCGAATGTGATAGATTTGAGAGAAAACTGACACAACGATTTTGTTTGGTAGCACTGTTTTCTGAAGTGGTCATGGATGAATGCAGCACCAGTCAGCAATCTGATAACAGTAAGATGGACAGCTCTAAAGAAGCTGCTCTCTTGGCCCTGATGGACAGGACAGGCTACAGCATGGTTCAGGAAAATGGTCAGAGAAAGTTTGGTGGTCCACCTCCAGGTAAACTAAAAAATCTTACTGTACATTGCATTACATAACATTAGCTAGATTCTTAGTTTTCTGTGTGCTATGTTTCTATAAGTTCATAGGTAAGTAAATAGGGTACATTTGTATATATTGTATATATAAATCTATTCTTTTTGGCTGACATCATCTAGTCCACGTGAATACTGTATTAATAGGTCACATGGGAAGGGAAAATAATGTTAAATGGATAATTCTCCCAAAAATAAAAATTCTGTCATCATTTACTCACCCTCAAGTCGTTTCAAACTGTATAACATTCTTATATGGAAGTTACATTGAAGAATATTGGCGACCAAACAGTTTCCCATTGACCAAAAGGTTCCCGTTGACTTCTGTTGTATTTTTTGTCCAATCAATTGATGTCAATGGGAACTGAAACTGATTGGTTACCAACATTCTTCAAAATATCTTCTTTTGCATTCCACAGAAGAAAAAAAGTCAGCCAGGTTGAAACATGACAGTAAGTAAATGATGACAGCATTTTTATTTGTGGGTGGACTTTCCCTTTAACCAGTAGCTAAATAGTTATGAAGGCATTATTTTAGGCCAGGGGTTTTCAAACCTGTTCTGGAGCCCCCCCCAGCTTTGCACATTTTGTGTGTCTCCCTCATCTAACACACTTGATTCAACTCATCAGCTCATTAGTAGAAACAACAAGACCTGAATTGGGTGTGTCCAATAAGGGAAACATACAAAATGTGCAGTGCTGGGTGGACCTCCATAACAGGTATGAAAACCCCTGTTTTAGGCTACTATTGTAGTTACATTTGTCTTTCTAAATCTCTAAATCCCGGGACAAAGTATTCACAAGTAACTGCAAATTCACAATAAGCTTATAGGGATAGTTCACCCAAAAATGATTTTTTTTTCATCATTTACTAACTCCCATGTATGAATTTCTTTCTTCTCACACAATGAGATATTTTGGTAACCAAACAGTTGCTGGTAATCATTGACTTCCATAGAATTTTTACCATACCATGGAAATCAGTGGCTACCTGCAACTGTTTGGTTACCACCTTTGCAAAATCCAATCAATTCAAGATAGATATAGTTCAAGCTCCAACCCGTGCTTTTTCTTGATTAATACCATTACATATCATATTACGGTCCTAAAATGACCTGGAAATGCCATTTCACATTGACTTTAACAGTGTAGATTTATTGATTCATAAGTATATGATTTGCAAGTAGCCAAAGTTTAAATTGCTCCACTTCTCATGATATATTTAGCTTTATTATCCTGTATCATAATTTACCATACAATGTGCAAGAATATTCCTGTAAAACATTTCTGTGTTAAAAATTAAGACTGGAATGATGTAATACAAAATATTATTTTATGTAGCATGAATTAGTGGTGTTCATAATAATTCACTAAAGTTATGTCTCAGGGGGCATATTTCAGAAACTTCCTATCTTAGGTCTGAACTTGATCATTTAATTTAGGATTTTTCACAAATTCGTATTACAGAAGCAAATCTTAACTTGATTTAGGATTCTTATCTTATCTTACAAAATCGTATCTCATGTCTAGTTAGGAAATCTTAAACCGCTCGATCGAGTTAGACACTGACTGGTCTATTACCAAGCAACCAACTACGCACAAGCGGCTGCTGAGGCAAACATAAAATCAACAACGGCCTGCTTTTAACTTGCAGAATGACCGGTAGTGCTCTGTGACAGCTCATGGGACTCTGTAATGTTTGTCGCAATTGGTCAACTCTATATACTGTATATAGGCTCTATGTATATATATTTTTATAGGGTTATATCTGTCTGTCTATATGTAGCACTGTGGTCCTGTGAGGCATGACATTTGTACGTCTGCACATATGGCGGATTGACAATCACTTGAACTTGAACTAACTGCAAAATCATGTGTGGTGGGAGTTTATAATTATATACAAGTATTTTATCATCAAAGAGCAACACATCTTTTGGGTCCTTCAAAAGTCTCTCCACCATCAAACTCTTCATCTTGTATGATTAATAAATGTTATGCCATTCTCGAAAAGGGCTAATGTAATGTGTTTTTTTTTACAGTTGGATTTCAAAAAGGTTTGAAGTTGTGACACCAGTGGGGTTATCCTAAAGTTAAGACCGTTTTTAGGAAGTTTTTGCGAGTTAAGATGCTTCTGTAATACCGTTTTCCTATCTGTAGTTAAGATAAGATAATGCACTTAGGAAATGGTGTTCTGTAATAGCCTTTGTCCTAAATGAGGTCCTAACTGAAATTGCCATGGTTACCTAACAGATAAGATTCTAAAGTTAAGATCTTTCTGTAATACGCCCCCAGGTTGGGAGGGCCCTCCTCCTCCAAGAGGTTGTGAGGTGTTTGTGGGTAAAATCCCAAGAGACATGTATGAGGACGAGCTGGTACCTGTTTTTGAGCGGGCTGGTCGTATCTATGAGTTCCGTCTGATGATGGAGTTCAGCGGGGAGAACCGTGGCTATGCCTTCGTCATGTACACCACACGCGAGGGAGCCCAACGAGCCATCCAGCTCCTAGACAACTATGAAATCCGGCCCGGAAAGTTCATAGGAGTATGTGTGAGTCTAGACAACTGTCGCCTTTTTATCGGCTCCATCCCGAAAGACAAGAAAAAGGAGGAGATCCAAGAAGAAATGATGAAGGTGAGTATATCACACAACTGTGCATATTAGAAACTACACAGAACTCGTGGCCTAATGGTTAGAGAGTCGGACTTGTAACCCAAAGGTCATGGGTTCGAGTCTCTATACAGGCAGGGATTGTAGGTGGTGGGAGTGAGACCAGCGCTCTCTTCCACCTTCAATACCACGACTGAGGTGAGACCCTTGAGCAAGGCACCGAACACCCAACTGCCCACTGCTCTGGATGTGTTCATGGTGTGTGTTTGTTCACTACTCACAGCTGTGTGTGTGCACTTGGATGGGTTAAATGCAGAGCACAAATTCTGAGTATGAGACACCATACTTGGCCACATGTCACCACTTCACTTCACTAAAACAATATGAAATATATTGTGTGAATACAATATGAATTCATATACAATATGAAAGGAATACAACATGAAAGACATTGTGTTACACCATCTAGCACCATCTAGTGAAAAAAAAAAGAAATTGACTAATTACATCACAGAAACAATAATAAAACAGTTATTATTGTTTCTGTTATAATGTCTAATCGTTTTTATATTGCAATTCTATGTCCAGGTGACTGAAGGGGTCATGGATGTGATTGTGTATCCCAGTGCAATGGACAGGATGAAGAATCGTGGCTTTGCCTTTGTTGAGTATGAATCCCACAAAGCAGCTGCCATGGCTCGCAGGAAACTCATACCAGGTGCAAAAGCACAGTAGAAATATATATAAAAAATTATTTGTGGTTCTTTATATGGCAAGCATCACTATTTCTATTGCTCATACTTTTGGGGTTGTATTCGTCAAAGAATCCTGAAAAAATGTTGTGATTACACAAAAATATCAAGCAGCACAACTGTTTTCAACGTTGATAATAATAAATGCTTCTTGAGCACTAAATCAACATGATTTCTGAAGGATCATGTGACACTGAAGATTGGAGTAATGATGCAGAAAATTCAGCTTTGCCATCACAGGAAAAAATTACATTTTAATATATATTCAAATAGAAAAAAATTTTTGTACAATAATTTCGCACAATATCACTGTTTTGGATCCAATAAATGCAGCCTTGGTGACCATAAGATACTTCTTTAAAAAACATGAAAAAAAAACTTATTTATACCACACTTCTGACTAGGGCTGGGCAGTATATCGAGTGTACGATATATCGATATTTTCTTTATAAGCGATTCGATATAAGGCAATACCGTTTATATCGATATACAGTAGTTTGATACGAGCGCATCTGAAAATATAGCGGAGGACACAGCCTGAGCTGCTGCGGAGAAAGTGCATAATCCAGTTTGTTCTAAACATGTGACAAGCTTCATATTTAGGCCTTTAAAAACTGGTAAGACATAGTATAGTTTCGTTTCGCATATTAGTTTAAGCGGCTCGGCCCGTCATATGCTCTGACAGAAAGGCTGCGTGTGCCGCTGACAGAGACACTAGGCTACTCGCGTTGTTTAATGTGTTTGAGATGTGCTGTTTTCCTAAATGCATAACTTGCATTTCACAGGTATATTCTCCATTTGTAAATATTAGAAAGTCATGGAAATATTTCCATTTTGCTGTCAGAAGTGCATGAGCCTTCTGCTTTGGGATTCTCCGATAAACTTCACACAGACTTCAGTGAACAAGTGCCGTCGTGCGCATGCGCACCAAACAGACGGTGCTCAATTAAAAAGGAGCGCAATAATTCTGACTAAAATATACATTTCGCTGAAATATTTGTAGTTGGACAATAAATGTGACATGTAGAATTTTAAACTTACAAGTAGGCTAAGTCTATTTTTATGATAGCACTGACTGAAAAGTGACTGTAATGGGGTAATCAAAATAGCCTAACACAACTCTGTGCTTTTATTCTCATTTATTTTCATTTTTAGTTTAGTGAATTTAACTCTTTCCCCGCCAGCATTTTTGAAAAAAGTGTTGAACGTGTGTAATTAAACAAGAAACAACGGAGTGCCTAATAAAACACTCTTTTGTGCGGAACTACTTCCTTCCGCCACGGATTCAAAACTCGAAGTTGACAGTTAAACATACGTCACTTTTAGAATTCGTATCAAGGGCATGTGCTGCTTCAGTTAGGTTATTAGTGAGAAATAATGAGGTTATAAGAGAGAAACAATGTGGCAAGACGTGCATCCAAATGAGAGAGAGAAAGACCGCGAAACTAGACGTTTCTTCTTATATTAACTAACGTAGCTCAGTGAACAATTAAAAAAAAAACATAGACCCGGCTAGAACAAGCGGAGTGATACAAAATTGTGAAAGGGCGTTCCTGTAGCAATACCAGTACAATATCTCACGGTTCTCAACCAATCAGATTTGAGAACCAGAA
>NW_015552614.1:1577502-1614381 GCF_001515605.1 Sinocyclocheilus anshuiensis | reverse complement strand
AGCATAAAAACACAGACCCGGCTAGAACAAGCGGAGTGATACAAAATTGTGAAAGGGCGTTCCTGTAGCAATACCAGTACAATATCTCACGGTTCTCAACCAATCAGATTTGAGAACCAGAACGAACTGTTGTATAAATATATATATATATATATATATATATATTAGATACAGATTTTTAAAAATACAAATACAAAAACGAAAATACCGAGATATATACCGTATATCACAAATCGGCCAAAAAATACAGAGATATGAATTTTTGCCCATATCACCCAGCCCTACTTCTGACCACTAGTGAATGTAATGACAACTTTTCACAATTCAGATTTCAGATTCCCAATGGACAGTCCCTGCCGCAATCCTTCATTTTTATATTTCAATATATTTTAGTTGATTCAGGATACAGCAGATTATGGAAGTAAAACAAGTGATCTTTGCTGTGAAATCCATGGAAAATTAATTAAAAACAATTCACGTATGTGATATTTTGTAATCAATTTTATTTCAGACAGATAGGTGGCTGGAGAAGCATGGCAAGATACAAACTTCATTGATTAGTGATTTAGTTTTGTGTATGAACATACTACCCATGTCCACTGTAGACATGGTATATTCTGGGTTATTTTCAACTTAATAGACAATAATTTTGACCCTTTTTCTTCTGAACAGGAAACTCATTTACAGTAAATAAACTTAAAATGAAAACCTAGAAAGCAAACAAGCAGCACTGTTTATATACTTTTATTGAGGGAAAATCTATGAGAGCCTGACAATGAAATGTAATCATTACATTTGTTAGATCTTTTCACCAGCATGCAACTTGCTGTGTGTTTCAGGAACATTTCAGTTGTGGGGTCACACCATCCAGGTTGACTGGGCCGAACCAGAAAAGGAATTAGATGAGGAAACCATGCAGCGAGTGCGAGTCCTCTATGTTCGTAATCTCATGTTGAGCACCACGGAGGAGACGCTTCGCTCTGAGTTCTCACGCATGAAGCCTGGCTCTGTGGAACGGGTTAAGAAGCTGACGGATTATGCCTTCATCCACTTCTATAACCGCGAGGATGCCCTAACCGCTCTTGAGTCCATGAATGGGAAAGTTATAGATGGTTCGCCCATTGAGGTGACTCTTGCTAAGCCTGTCAGCAAAGATGGGACTAAAAGATCTGGGTTGCGGAATAGCTATGGTGGAGTGGCAGCTGCTGGAAATTATGGTGATTCCAACTTCTTGTTCCAGAGCAGAGATGACGTGACCATCGGCTTGGGAACAGGAGCAGTAAGTGATGGGTTAACCGTGCGGCCCCTCAGCCTGCCGCCTCACTTGGGCAGCCCGTATGCAGTAGACTTAGATCGCTGTGTGTATCCGTTCCTACCCGGATCCACTGTGGTCCCAGTCAGCCTGAACAGCCTGAAGCCCAGCCAGCTGAGCTCAGCTGTATCATTGCTCGATTACTACTGCCACAAGAATGACTGGTCTCTGCCGGAGTATAATCTCTACACCCTAGCCGGACAAGAGGGAAAAATGCTGCTCATCTACAAAGTGGTTATCAGCAGCACCAGGAGCAGCTTCATGCCTGATAAAGCCTGCACCATACTGGAGGACGCCAAGGAGCTTGCTGCCCAGAATGCACTCTGGAACCTGGGTTAGTTTATTTCAATTGTTTTCCGGTTTCTGTAGTTTTCGTTTCTGTACAGCATTCTATACAAATTAGGAGTGCACTGATATTAAAATTCTGGTTGATGCATACAGTATAAGATGATAATTACTTTAATGTTATGGCTGATAGTTTGACCAATCATAAAATTCTACACTTCTATTTTGTCTAAATATATAAAAACTAAAACATTAAAAGCTAGTCATTTAAAAACATAATTTTAAATGCACTGAATGTAGGCATCACAACATTATAGCGTACAGTACAAAGAATGGATATTTGTTTTAAGATTTGCCTTTAACAGTGTTATTTAATTATTAGTGCTTTTAAAGTTGTAATTTTTGTGAGCGTTAGATGACTAAATAAAAACAGGCAAAATGAGCATGCACAATTATAAAACTTGGGGTCAGCAAGTTTTTAAGAAATTAATACTTTTATTCGGCAAAGACAGTTAAATTGATCAAAAGTGACAGTAAAGACATTTACAATGTTACAAAAGATTTCTATTTCAAATAAATGCTATTCATCAAAGAGTCCTAAAAAAAAGTCAGTTTCCCAAAAAATATTTAGCAGCACAACTGTTTTCAGCATTGATGATAATAATGAGATAACAAAATCAGCATATTATAAAGATGTTTGAGGAATCGTGACACTTAAGACTGGAGTAATGGCTGCTGAAAAATTACAGGAATAAATTACATTTTAAATTGTCTTACAATAGAAAACAGTTATTTTAAATTGTAATAATATTTCACAATATTAATGTTTCATGATATATTATGATATATTGAGTGTAAGGGGCTTCCTTTAAAAACATTGAAAAAAATCTTACAGACTTTGAATGGTATTGTAAATATCAAATTTCGGCTGATATATATCCAAAATTGATGTGTTACAGTTGTTTTTCCTGTGTGTGTTTGTGTAACAGATTGCTCTATCAGTTCCCCTGGCTCCCCTGTGAATGTTTCTCCTCCTGCACCTTCTGGCTCTGGTTTCCTGTCCTTTGGATGTAGGTCTGTGCCTTACCCAGCATACCCCATGTCCTCCATCTCACCTCCCCTACCCATCTCCTGCTCCTCTGCCCAAAGACTCTTCATTCCCAACCAGTCATCCTTCCTGTAGTCAAGCCATCCAGTATTTGTGAACTTACTTTTACTGTGTTTCTTAAACGTTCATATGAGTAGTTTTTTAAATAGTTTCACTGACTTTTTTGTTTAGTGCTGTTTCGGCCGGATGACTAGCAGCATTGGCAAGATTTTTTTCTCAATTCACATATTATAACATTCAAGTCACTGTTGTTGTTTCTTTACCTGAGTATTTTATATATTCTGTTTGGGTGTTTATTTCCCTTTTTATTCTTAAGAAGTAAGTTATTTACTTGTGTTAGACACAGTGTTTGAATAGAAACAAAATATACAAACTGTTATGCTATTAAAACGAAGAAAATGGATGCATATTCTTAATAAGGCGATAGTGGGTTGGTAATGTTGCGCGTTCAACTTTGTGTTACATTTCCCTGGCAGATTAAATCTCATAATTCCATTTGGATTGTTTATTTTTTATGGATTTAAAAAGAATGTTAATGATAATGCTATAATGACCAAAAATGTTCAAACATTATAACCACTTAGTCAGCCATTACATTAAGTTAGTACACTTTTGATTTGTTTATTTTGCGCTTGGCCTGTTTGCCAGTCGTCCTCGAGTTGTACAGATACATAGCAACATGAATGCAGTGTCATGCAGAAGCAAAACTCTTCATTATGATCTCAACATGCCTGCCTTCATGATGTGACCTGCTCCATGTAAGATAAAACAGCTTTATTTAGGCTTTTATCATTTTAAATCTTTTTAAACCGTTCCTTATGTGTAATACTTTTAAGCACTTTTGAGACATTGTAAGTATTTCCAACCTAATTATTTATCCAAACAGTACATCTTTTCAAATTTCCATTAAGTTTTGAGAATACAAAATTAAATTTTGACACTAGGATACAGGCAAAATGTATATATGGCTATGTTTGCATTCAAGTAAGAATATC
Organism: Sinocyclocheilus anshuiensis; assembly: GCF_001515605.1. Taxonomy (NCBI): domain Eukaryota; kingdom Metazoa; phylum Chordata; class Actinopteri; order Cypriniformes; family Cyprinidae; genus Sinocyclocheilus; species Sinocyclocheilus anshuiensis. Next base: position 1,610,681 of record NW_015552614.1, on the reverse strand, counting down.
CAATGACTAAGATAAAAAAAATTATAAAATTAAAAAAAATATATATATATTATAAATTGTCCAAATTATATAAATAACTTAAAAGGTTGTGTACATTTTAGTATAACAAATTTGTATAATTGTGTCAAGCTCTTGGCTTGACTCCTTGCTGTCCTCTCCTTAGTTGTTTTTCAGTAATTGGATAGCCTTTGCAATGCTGCTATGTGACAATTTTAGACCACCTCAGTCAGAAGAAGTTTAAATTAGTTATGGAAATGCTGTTGTGCTGTGCTGTGCTGTGCTGGGCCTTTCTTCCAGTCTTGCTGTTCACAGAATGGACCGAAGCTTAGTTGGGCCACTTCAGTAATTTTTTTTTTGATGAGATTTTTGCTTTGAAAGCCGTTTATGTTCATAGCAGTGAGAGATGTAAACCAGCATGGAGGATGAAATGAAGAAACAAAGACTGCCGTAAAGATAGAAGCTGTAGAAGGTTTGTAAGATGTGTTAGAACACCATACAAGTTGTTTCTTCACAAAATATAGCCATTAGTGTATTGTTTGTGTGTTTTTATGTTTTTTCTTTTTTGTTTTTCTTTTTTTTTCTATCCATTTGCTCTACAGGACAGTGGAGAGAGACAGGAAAGTCGTGAGATCTGGAAGTGCAGACTCAACCTGAACTTTCATTGTATAAGTTGTGCATTGAGTTGAGTGTGTATTTGGAATATTTAATTAGAAATGGATATTAATTCGGAGTCTTACCGAGAATGTATCGTACATAATCCTTTACCATTACTTTTCAAATCCTCAGCCTCTGTTTTTATTGATGCCCATAAAGGACCAGAGGCACTGTTACACCAGAGAAGCAGATGTTTGAAGAAGCTCAGGGGATGTCTTTGACTTCAAATCAGGCATGTGGCTGCAACTGCATTTTTATTATTTCCCTTATTGGAAAGACAGAACAAGGTTTGTTGAACAAAAGTAGCACCTTGGTTCATTGGATGGCCATCGTTGTCATCATCTGGTGTACAGTAACAGTAAAATAGGTGCTTTTTCCTCCTGTTCCAGGTGCTGTAAGTATCGTGAAACTTCACATAAGTTGTGATTTAAATAGGCCAACAGTACAGGCACTAAAACAATCATACCCCAGGTCTAGTGAATACTTTTTTTGCAGCTGTTGACTTTGTAAATTAACCTGCCCACGCTGGGTGCTGATAAAAGTGCTTTCAGCCTAGGAGCTCTTTTTAGCATTTCAGACTGTGAGACAATTCACCTGTTTGGCATTACTCTGGCGCTCATTTACGTCACATTTACTTCATTTGATTCAAAGGAAGTACTCCAGCTTTGAAAATCCTGAAGGGAACAGTGAAGGAGGGCTTTTTAGCATGACATCTTCAGAAAGCCCACAGTAACCTAGGAAACCACAACCAAAAGCTGTGTTGCTAGAGAAACAAACCATTTCATCCCTTCTCAAAAGGTGAGGACAACCAGTTTATTGGAATGAAAGCTTTGCCCACACTTGAGAGGTGATGTTTAGGATTACCTCACCATTTTGGTGTATATAAGACTTATTTTGGTCTACCAAAAATTGACTTTAGCAAAAAGTAACAAATATACAGGATAGACTCCTATACAAATTTCACTTGCAAGCGACATCTTTAAAAGCACATTATCGTTTTATGGCATTTACTATTTGATATTTGAACGAATATTCAATATTCCTTGTGTATTGAATCTTCTCATAAATGTGTTACACTTGTGTCCACTTATCTGTTAGCTAATATGTATGTCAAAGACCTATTGATTAAAACAATCTTGATGAACTGATGTGCAGTGCTTTAGATGGTACAATTCCCAATATTAGCTTTAAAAACAAATTATGTTTGTTCCAAAGACTATGATTTCCATGGTAAAAAAATAAAAATAAAAATTGGTGGCTTAGGTAGGAAACAAAGGTCTTTAGTGGCTATCACTAGGGGGCAGTGCAACTCTTTATGGCTCCAGAATGAATTTATGTTGAAGTGGTGGCCCGAGTGCTGTGAACTCTCCTTCATTGTCACAGCTCAGTTCAGTATGCATTATGCAGTTCACTTATATGGCTATGTAATCATTACACTCCCCCTTCTTTAGTACTTCACATATATATATATTTTTTACTCCGTGATCATATATAATTTTGATTCCAATTACATAGTGCACCTTCAACATGATTAAGAATGAATGTTAAGGTTTGTAGTTGTTACTCGTGTTTAGTGAATGCATCATCTTCTGGTTTCATCCTAAAGCGAGTTGCAGAGGTCACATGGTGGTAATAGTATTCTACAAAAGACCTTGAAAGACTAGTCTCCTACAAAATGACATGTGCAGGTCCTTAGCTGTACTATACTGTACAGGCAAGTAAATGCAAGAAGAAGATGAATATGCATTCACTTCATATTTCAGCAGCATCTTAGTGCTTACATTTTTTAAAATTTGTTTCTGGCTAGGAATGAAGCTATTTGTGGAATGAGAGTGCCCAAAGCAATGCCTCATTTTAAGAGCCAATTGCCAAGCATTTTAAATTCAGAGTAAATCTTATTAATAAAGTCGAGGGCCTCAGTGCTTGGTTATGCGTTATAGATACAGTCCAATAAAACAAGCACGCACACATACACACAAACATGCAATCTCGTGCATGAAAAATGGATAAGTTAGACAGATGAGGTCAAGCAGCAGTCTCGAGATGCTGTGAGAATGGGTTTAGGTGGCAGAGCCCATATGTCAGAAGGAAGACTAGAGGAAAAATGAAATATATTCTCATTTCATTCAAGCAACCTCATAGATGTTGTACACACGGGACACATTGTTACTTATGAGGGTATCATAAGATGGTGGGCCCCACAGGATAAAATGATCCCAGCATGCCGTTTCTTAGCCTTAATATAACTGAGCTTGGATTGTGAATAATGGCATGCAGAAACCCAGATTTTTAAAATCTGTCATGCACTCAAATGATTTAGTTCAAGCATACAGACAATGATCATTTGAAATCAACATCTTTTTCCCTTTGTTTTCATACTTGCAGAAGGTAATGGCAACAAAAGTAGTTTGTCAGGCATAGATACACTCTTAAAAATAAAGGTGCTTCAAAAGGTTCTTCACAGCGATGCCATAGAAGAACCATTTTTGGTTCCACAAAGAGCCATTCAGTCAAAGGTTCTTTAAAGAACCATCTCTTTCTCACCTTTTTATACCTGAAGAACCTTCTTTTGCCACAAAGAACCTTTTGCGAAACAGAAAGGTTCTTCAGATGTTAAAGGTTCTTTATGGAACCATTTAGACAAAAAGGTTCTTCTACGGCATCGTGAAGCACCTTTATTTTTAAGAGTGTATATGAACTAATCGTGGCAAGTTTTTACTAAAGCCTGCAAGTAAAACATCCCACCCTCTAGTAGTTTAAAATGTCATGATTAGTTTAGATTTTTCAGGTGTAGACCATTACAACATTATCACAATGTGTTTCATTAACAATAGTCAGATGGGCAATATTTTGAAGAAATGCACACAGACCAGCCACAATCTGTATGAATAGACAAATAATGTAGCTTTATTTCTTTCTCAACAAAAGGTTTTATATTAAAATATATGTTTTTAGATGCTATAACTGTTGCCACTATATTAGCCCTAGTACTAGTTCATTTACATAAATGGTCCTGTGTTTTGACAAATTATTTTTTAAAGAGGTTATGAAATGCAGATTCAGAGTTTTATATTATTTCTCGATGCTAGTTTATAACGTTTGCAAATGTTTTTTCTTTCTTTTTTTTTTGCAAATATTTGTATAAAAAAAAAATGAAAAAGATTTTCATCCTTATTTTCACTCTCTGAAAAACTTTCCATTTTTAGAAACGGAAGTAAACGCCCACTGCTGTGATTGGCTAACTTCATTGCACCATATTCATGTCCTCCTTTACAGCATGTTGTGTGTTTTGATATTTGAGATGGAAAGTGATGCTGTATATGTTTGAGTCCGAGTAAGATCGCAAGGCAGAGGAAGTTGAAACAACGCAACCACAGTGATTGCAACAGTGTTTCAGCGCGATAATTGCTTAATTTTCAGTATATATTGTTTTAAAAGTACCATTTTTACTTGTTGATTTGAAAAGATTTAAGATTTGGTTTAAGACATTTCATTATTTCTCATTCATTTGCCAGGGGTTAAACATTTATTTTGGTTGCAACTTTCATGCTTAGTGGCAGCACTTTTCTATATTCTGCTCTGATATAAGATGTGTAGTGACATACGAACTGCTGAGTAGTTGATAACATAGCCAGTGTAATAACAAAGGTTATTACACTGGTAATAAAGGTTATGTAATAACAGTGTAATAACAAATAACAAAGGTTGTTTTATGTCGTTTTAAAATATTCAAATGAAGGAAATTTTTCTGTATGTACTGATTTTATTACCAACACACCAGCAATGATATGCTTAGTGTCTTAATAGCATTAAACACTGGTTTTATTGTAAACACACTGTAAGATTAAAGTAAATGTACTTAACTGCATTGCCTCAGAGGACAAAATGCTTGGCATTTTATCTTTCAATAAATTATATTTAGAAAAAATGGCAGCATGTTCAGAATAATTCACAAAACAGTCTGTTGTGAAATGTGAAGAGCAAACGAAAATGTTATCTTTCAGTTGCTCGGCACATCATTAAAAATAAACTTAAGCCATGCATTTCTAATGCTAAAATCTTTAGCAAGGCATAGTTTTTGAAGGTACAGTTTCTTTACATCCACTGAAAGAACAGAAAGTCTGAGAATCTGAACATTTTCAGAAAGTCTGAAAATCTTTATCCATCAAAACCTTTATCCAACAGCAGTATCACTCTTATGATTGATGGACAGATATGAGTTGTTCAGAACACACCTCCTTGCATTACATACGACAATACGTTAGGGGGCATGTCAAGGACAATCGTGATGTCACAATTCTCCCGATTTCAAATCTGTGTGTTTCAGAAGGGTAGAAATTAATACCAAAACTTAGTATTTTAAACTTTAAAGTTAGTTTTGAGTTCTGAAACTCTGATACCATCATATAAAGTGCATATATAATAAAGATAAATAGTTTTATATGGAGTAAAGCATTTTACATAGCAGGACACCTCACACTGCAGGACATTTCAAGCTATTATGCTGTTTAGAGAAATTGTTGCTAACGTTTATCCATTCAGTTTGCATAGAACTCTTCTTATGTGTTTGTTAATCGCAGTTCATGATTAATTCTGTCATGTCACAGGGCAATTTGCTTAAAAACAAAATACAGTTTGAATGGGTTGTTATATTTTTATAGACAGAGCTTTCCCGGCAAATTATGAAAATCAAAGACAAACAAAGATGACTGGCCTTTTTTTTTTATTTTTTTGATTAAAATTACATGGCAAGTCAATTGCCCATGCAGAAGTCTGCACAATTATAAAAGTCACATCAGAAATCTTGATAACCATTCGCCTTTCCAGGAATTTTATAAGCATTCCAGGAACGTACAAATCTCTCATCTTGGCTTTATGTTCATGGCTCTGACCGGCTTTTTGCACCTGCAGCTTGACTGAAATACTGTTCACCAAAGGTCAATGTGTATCCAGCTGTCAAATAGGCCACCCCCTGTGACAGATGATGACGAACTTTCACAACCTCTGTGCTCACGCACAAGCCAATCTGGTGAACAGTGGGAGCTACAGTCACATATATGCTGGTAGACCTTAATCATCTGGACAAGAGCACTGTTAATCTAGCTGTCTAGCCTCAATGCAATGATATAGTTTGACCTTTGGACACTGTGAGCTAGAATATTGACACAGGAGACACCTATATCTATATATTAGATTTTCTGTGCTCTTTACACTCACAGGGTCATTTTCAATTTATGTGCATTTGTGCCAGACTTTCATTATAAATGTAATATAATGCACAGCTACTTTATGGTTTGACATATTGCTTTATTGGACATTAACCAGGCGAAATGAGACTGGGTTATACCTGTTCTATATGAATATTGCTAGCACATCCTTTCATTCTTTCTCCGTTTCTCTATCAATCTTTCACTCTCATTTTCTATAAAACTGTCTTGTATAGCACCACGATTCACCGCCTTGTCTTTTACATTTGATCCGAGCAGCTGAATAAAATTGGATGTTATATAATGTGACGTTTTAGTTGCAAAGGCAGTTTTATTAAGATAAAATGTGTATTTTAAACAACTTCAGCTGAATCGGTTAGTAATGGAGTCTATATTGTTCAGTAACTGAAACTACAGGGGTGTTATTTGGCCAATCAACCTTTTTCAATGGTAAGAGAAAATGTGTACCTGACAGTACAATGACTGGGAAAGACAGCTTTTCTAAGCAATCTGGCTTGCGATCTTCACCTGATGGACAATAAATCTCCCTTAAAATTCCTATAGACTTCCACTGAAGGAGAACCCTGAGCCATATCTAGGGCCTATCACAGCAACATTTCCCTAAAACTTCATTTAAATTTAAATAAAAACTATGCAGACATATTTTAATCAAATAAAATAGAAAACTAATAAAGATGTCAAAAACATGCAACAAAATAACTAAAACTTCAACTAAAATTTAAATGAAAACCGGATATAAAATTAAAAATAAAATGTAATCTAAAGGTCATTTTAAATAAAATAGTTACAAAACTAATAGTTAGAATAACACTGCATGTACTGTGATGCGCCTCTTTCTTTCTTTTTTTGTTTTTGTTTTCTTTTTTTCCCACTAGATTGTGATTATAAAGAGAAGCACATTTGCGCACCTGTCTTTAAAACATACAGCTCCCCTTGAAAAAAAAGGTGTATGTCAAGAAACAGCTGGGTGAAATGGGGCCATGAAAACATTTAACACACCATGTGTAAAGCTTGGTATGCTGTGCTGAAAGCAAAGAAAAAAGCAAATAAAGACAGGGGAGACAGGGGTTTCAATCAAGCACTTTATTAGCAGGCAGATGGAAATGAATAAATCTCAGCATTTGGTCTGCAGCATATTTTAATACAACAAGCTATAAACCATTCAGCAACACAGTAAAACATGATTTATTTAATAGAGGCAGGGCTCACAAAGCTTGTGCAAGTAAAAGAAAGTAATTTTCACAAGAAATACCTCTGTGAGTTTTACCGTTTTACCATTAACACCCAAACGCTCCTGAGATTCATGCTCAGCTCAGACTAAATCCCTGGCATGTGCCGCTGACGCTGAAGCCTAAATCCCTATAATTTGTTATTTTTCACTAGCAAAAAGTGCTGTGAACAGTTCAAGGCCCAGTGTGAACTGTGAAGTGAAAATAGCAGGGGAGCTCTCGAGCTCAGTGTACTAATGATGTTCATCTGTCCTTGCCACTAAGTACTACGTGCATGAGTTCTCTGTTAAAAACTCTCTTTTTATCTTTACTTTCTTTCTTACGCACTCAACTTCAAGGGTTTAAATGCTGTTATCAAATTTGTGTCACTTTCGCTTTACTTTTTAAAATTATGCATAAAACAAAATGCCCCATAGTCCCTGACAGAGCGATATCATTGAAATCACACCTGTCTCTGTGACAGCCCTAAAAAAAAAAAAAGTCAGGGCAGCAGCCTGTGCTTTTTTTAGCCATTCAGAAATACCCTCTGACTGTCAATCGTTTTTCGCCTTCAGGTTCGCTGAAATAGCTTTAGAGTTTTCAGAACAGAGCTTTTGAGGTCAAATCTGTGCTGCTTTTTATTCATGTAGACTCACATTTAAACACACATCAAGCCTCATTAATGAAACATGAGCAGAGCAAACAGTGTAAATTGTTCTCAAATCCATTCAAATGGAAATTGTTACGTTTGTTATGGAAATTTAATTTATTACAAAAATACAAAAACCAATACAAAAAAAAAAACATTCTTAAAAAGAAAAAAGAATGGTTTCATAAACAATCTGCAAAGAAATTTGCTGCTTGCGTTTCAAAAATGAATTTATACAAAACATTGTTTGCACTAATATTTCCACACTTATTTTTGAACATTTTTAAATGTCAGAAAGCAGCTCTGAAAAATTAATCAAAAAGCGAGGACATGAGTAACAAACATATTAAACATAACCAGTGCAATGTTCAAATTATAGCTGTTGTCACGGTTTTGAAAATATATTTCAGTGGCTTTGTTGATTAGTAGCCTGTTTCCTTTCATCTCTGTTCAATTTACAGATCTCATATAGTTTGTTTTATGTATTGTAACACATTCTGTTATATTAGTTTTGTTTCTCGGACACTTGCAAAGTAGCACAAACACCGTCTGGGACATTTAATACCTTGAAGACCAGGAGAGTTCACTACAGTTTGTATTAAACCTGCAGGGCAATGCGAGCGAACACTTCCAGCACTCTGCTTATGTGTGTGTATTTGTGTGCCTGGTTGCAGTTGTTTAAAACCTTATTTTGAGTGTTTATTGATGGTAAGGAGGTTGTGGATTACATGGATCCATTTAAATGCTAGAAAAAAAGCATGTCACACTGATTCACATAACATGATTTTTTAATTATAACGAGTACTTTAGTATTGTCTGTTTCATAGCAATGGTTATGTTTTATCTTCTGTTGGTGTTTCTGAAAGTTGAATTCTTTATATTTTAACATTTGCTGGTCTTGCATATGTCAATATATTGTCATTTCTGTTCTTTCTTCCTGTAGTTCAACTGATAAAGCATCAGAGCTGGGCAGAATTGATTCCATTTCAGTTCAGGAGTTAGAATTTTGAAGGAATTGGAATTGGAAAGACAGCAGAAACAACTCATATTTTGTGTGCACAATAATGTTTATGAGTAATTCATACTGAAAAAATTGAATTTATTATTTAAAAAACACTTACATCATAGAGTCATTTGAGTTTCATTCCATTTGAATTCTGCTTCCTTAAATGTTATTACAAATTATTTTGTATAATTCTGCACACTGTTTGCTACCTCAGTTCAAATTCAAGTTCATTAATTGAATTGAAATTCAAAAGGCATTCTCAGTTCAGTTGTTTCATTCATTTCTATTCATAGCTTGAATACACATGAGATACTGGCATATAACAAATTATTAATTTAAAAATGCAGATGGAATTTCCTAACGATCAAGTTTTGCTTAAATGTACCTTTCTTTCTTTCTTTCTTTCTTTCTAGTTCTGCATTGAAAAGAGGAAAAATGCCTTAGGATGGTCATGTTTTTTTAACACCCATTCTCGCCGCCTCAGCTGCAGGTGATGACGGTCTTTGAAATCCTGAACTCTTCCCCACACTAGTGAGAGGAGGCGTGATGCTCAGTTGGTTGCTATGGCTCTCCTCCTCTCAAGCAAGTGAGATCACAGAGGCTAATGGAACAGATTTCCTAACATTAAGGGGTGAACATATCTGGGTCATCTCATCCCCCTCACATAGGAAACAAGCTAACAAACAAGCCGAGCATTATAAATGTGCATCAGCGTGTGTGTGTGTTATCTCTGCATTGTGTGCAGCACCTTACAAATCAAGTGTGGCGTACTGGGATAATTTCAAGAATGTCAGAGAAATGAGAGGTCAGATCGCTGCATGTGGCACTTTACAGACAGCATTTGCCAGTTTGAGGTGTTTATCTTGGGCATGAACAAAAGATACATGTGCGCTTTTGTGAAAAACACTCATGATAAGCATGTACTGTAATAATTCTTAATCATTATCCTCAAGATATATTCAGCTTGCTTCATAATGCATATCCAAATGTGTTTGAAGTGTGAATGAAGAATTCAGTGAGGGCTTTGTGCGTGATAAATAAACTTAAACTAAGAGGTAAGGAGCATTTGTTGTTGTTTTGTTCACAGGAAAACAAAATCATTTTTGAGTTTCCTTTTTCATTTAGCATCCCTGGATCTCACTGCACTGGGTGTGAAGGTTGTTTTTTTAGTTCATAGCTCATTTTGCTGCAACATTTTCATCTGGTCCTTACAACCTTCATCAGTTCATCTTATAAATTGTTCAGGCTGTTTTGATGCCATGCCAGTTCTAAGTGATTTTTATGATGCTGTCATGACTTATGCTGTTGTAATGGGCTTTTAAAGACTCCCTGTTCAGAGGATGTTTCAATGGGCATGGAACCAAGTTAGGCCTAAATCACAGGCATCTTTTGATTGAAAACTACAGATGAGGTGGTTGCGTGTGACTTTGTGACAGTGGAGTGATATAAAAGGTCATAGTTTCTGATATTTATATTTGCATTACGTCATTTAGCAGACGCTTTTATCCAAAGCAACTTACAAATGAGGACAATAGAAGCAATTAAAACCAACAAAAGGATTGAATTGGGCAGGTCATTCCACCAGGAGGGAACAGTCAATGTAAAAGTCTGTGAAAGTGCCTCTTTGGGATGGCACTATATAATGCGTCGTTCCACTTGCAGAATGCAAGCTTATAGAGGGCACATAATTCTGAAGTAGTGAATTTAGGTAAAGAGGTGCAGAGCCAGTGGTGGTTTTGTAAACATCAATGCCTTAAATTTTATGCGAGCAGCTATTGGTAGCCAGTGCAAATTGATGAACAATAGTCCAGTCTGGACAAAACAAGAGCTTGAACAAGGAGTTGTGTAGCATGTTCTGAAAGAAAGGACCTGATCTTCCTAATGTTGTATGAAGCAAATCTGCCGGACCGGGCAAGATACCTTGAAGGACCTATTTGAGAGGTAAGACTCTAACCACTGGAGTGCGGTTCCTGAGATGCCCTTTGCCAATAGGGTTGACAGGAGGATCTGGAGGTTAACTGTGTCAAAAGCAGTGGACAGATACAGTAAAATAAGTATTGAAGATTTGGAAGCCACTCTTGCCAGTCTTAGGGCTTTAACAACCGAGAGCAAGGCAGTCCACTTCTGAAGCCAGACTGGTTGCAGTCCAGGAGGTTTTTCTTTGTGAGAAAGGCAGAGACTAGGGATACCGGTCTGTAGTTCTCTAAAATAGCTGGGTTAAGAGTGGGTTTCTTAAGTAGTGGGGTTATCTGAGCCTGTTTAAATGCTGAGGGAGAAACACCAGTGTGTAGGGATGTGTTAATAATGAGAGTGAGTGCAGGTACAACTGCAGGAGAAATGGCTTGAAGGAGATGAGATGGAATAGGATCAAGCAGACAAGTAGTAGGATGATTGGAAAATATGAGTTTGGAGACTTCTGCCTCAGAGAGTGGAGAGAAGAAGTATATGTTTGCTGGCAAGATGTGTTTGACAGTTTGTGGTGTGGCAAATTGTGCACTGATGGTAGTAATTTTATTAAATGTGGCAAAGTCATCAGCTGTTAGAGTTGATGAAGGAGGGGGAGGAGGAGGACAAAGGAGGGAGGAAAATGTTTTAAAGAGCAGTAGACGAATTGTTAATTTTGTTATGATAGTATGTCCTTTTAGCAGTGGAGACATTAGCAGAGAAGGAAGAGAGGAGTGACTGATAAACATTAAGGTCAGTAGGATTTTTTGATTTGCACCATACCCTTTCTGCAGCCCTGAGCTAAGAACAATGCTTGCGGAGAACATCAGATAGCCAAGGGGCAGATGAGGTGGTACGGACTGGCCTGGAAGATAGGGGGCAGACGGTGTCTAAACAAGACGTAAGAGTGGAGCAGAGAGTGTCAGTAGCACTGTTAGTACGAAATAAATACACTTACATGCTGCTTTTAACTTCCGCTGATTGACTGCTTCTCTTAAATAATATTTCTTTACACTGTTCAAGTCGTTTGCTGGTGCTTGAACACGCTTTACTGTTTATCAAAACAAAGGGCCAAGCAAGCTCATGAAACTGACAAGGTACGCGATACAGCACGAGACCAAACGCGACTATGATATGATCAGATTTAATTTTATGTGTGCGTGTGAGTATGTGTGTTGTCTCTTAAAGGATCATATGATGAAAAATCCAATTTCCCTTTATTTTGAAGTTAAGCTATTTGAAGTAATACATTTTAAGGTCTTAAATGTTCATTTCCAGTCAAAAAGATCATTTAGCATTACTAAGCTGTTAAAGTGGCTTATTCTGCAATATTTTACTGTCTGAAGGATTAAACCACATGTTTACTTGGACAGGCTTTTATGGTTAGTTCAAAGATGAGCTTGATAATGGTTTTGAAAATCTAAATTGGGACTTTATGGTCCAAGAGAGCTTGACTAACATCATAAATCGACCTCAGGTGGAAAAAAAAAAACATTTTGTGATATGACCCCTTTGTGTTGCACCTGATTCCTCAACCTTGTTTTCCTTTCTCAGTTGTTTTTCCCCTTTTTCGGGCTCCTTTCTTTCCACATTTCCTTGCTATCCAGGGATTTACTATCTCTCGTGTCTCGTTCTCATGTAATGCAGCATTGGAGCACGATCCCTCCTCCTGCCTCGGCTCTGCTCCTCCACATTACTTTTCACAGCTTGTCATTTCTCATTGCTGGTCGCCATAACCTTCAGAGTAAATGCTCAGGATTCAAACTTGTATCTCCTCTGTCTCCCATTCTCTGTCCTTTTCTTGATGTAATCTTTAACTTTAAACTGTGTTTTGAGGATTAACGTCTCCTGTTGTTCTGTTTGTTTTGCCGCTGACCCTCTGTCCATCTTATAGTAAACTGGATCACGCTCCCGCAGCATGTAAAGACTTTATCATCAATTTCCATCTCACATCCATCCACGTTCCCTGTTATATCTTCTCATCTGTCTGTGAGTGAGAATGCATCACTGTCGGATCACTTGAGAAGCGCACAGACGGTTAACAGCTGGTATCATGTTTATTTTACTCCTTTTTGTTGAGACTGTCCATCTAATTACGGTTAGAAGGACTGTAATGGCTCCAAATTAGATCTGATAAGAGAGATGATGGGGTTGAGGGAACTGAGAAATTACCTCTGACAGCCTATGATGGTTGGAGGTTGTGTGAAACCTGTTTAAATAATTTTGGCTATTACTGGAATGTTATTTAAGTGGAACAGAGACGGAACATTTTGAAGTATATATTTGAGCTTCCATTCCTCTGGAAAAACAGCAGAAGAGATTATTTTCAGGAGATCGTGTGCAGTGATGTTATGGAAACCTTGAGTGCTGTCCTATTGTAGATCATCTGTGAGGTGAATCTTAAATAAATCGTCTTTTTTCATTACAAAATCAAAAGATAAAAATAAGAAATTATATTTGAATACAGAAAATGAGACCAATACGATTTTTGCTTTGTGACACAAAATCTCATTCCCATTACTGTAATAAACTGAAGTTATCCTCTGGACAATCTTTATTTTTTATTTTTCATTATTTAAATTTAGTAAACTAAATACTACCATTATGCATTCTTACAATTATAGAACAAAATGCGAAAGTCTCTCCTGGGTTTGCCTACAAATTGACGTAATGACTGTAAAGTTCTGTAAGAAATTCGCTTGTGTGGTTCTGTTTTCACACAAAGCTATTGCAAAATATTGTAAATTGTGGGCTGCTTTTATTGTAGTTTTGATGATACATTTATGGTTCTTTTTCAGTGTTGTTATTGTTAACAAAAACTAAAACTATTAAAAATTGTAAATTGAAATAAAATTATATATATATATATATATATATATATATATTAGATGTAAAACTTAAATCTTAAATGAAAATTTGAAATGTTTCCTTGGCAAATGACTGAAATAAAATTCTAAAATTAATTCTAAAATTACTAAAATTGAAATAAAAAGAAAGTTAAATAGAAAAAGAAAGTTAAATAGAAATATATATATTTTTAAAAGCTAATAATATGTACATAACCAAATGACTAAAACTTTAAAATTAAAATGAACTGAAAAATATAAAAATAAAATATAAAAATAGTACTATACAATTTTTTTTCTGAAGCTTGAAAGCTTGACAAAAGCAACCAGTTCATCCTTCAAAATGACTCCTTTTGTGCTAAGAAAGTCATACGGGTTTGGAGTGACATGAAGGTGAATAAATGATGACATGTTTTTTTTTTTCATTTTTGGGTAAACCATTTTTTGGTTTGAAGTTTTAATTTGCATATCAAAACATTTTTATCTTGCATAATACGTTGTCACCCTCAATGCAGCATAGCTTAGAGTTTTTATTTTTCACATAAAGTCTTTAAAATTCAAGATTTGTCTAGATCTTAAGATCAACATGAGGCTCATCATTTATAAATGTGACAACTAAATGTCCTGAAACAACCCCTGTCCTTTGAGTTCCGTCTGTATTGTGTATCTACTGAAGCACATCTGAATTTATGTGCATTCTATGGGACAGTTTGACATTACACTCTTAAAAATAAAGGTGCTTCACGATGCCATAGAAGAATCTTTTTGTCTAAATGGTTCCATAAAGAACCTTTAACATCTGAAGAACCTTTCTGTTTCACAAAAGGTTCTTCGTGGCGAAAGAAGGTTCTTCAGATTATAAAAAGGTAAGAAAGAGATGGTTCTTCAAAGAACCTTTGACTGAATGGTTCTTTGTGGAACCATCAATGGTTCTTCTATGGCATCGCTTGAAGAACCTTTTGAAGCACCTTTATTTTCAAGAGTGTAGGGCTCCTTGCACAATTCCTTTTGTATTCTTGGTAAATTGTATAGTCTGTTGGTGCATGAATTGGGACTTGGGAAATTTACATATATAAATGGTCTGTTCATTCTAGCTGATGTGTTGCCTAACAGTGTCAGTGATATTCATTACAGTTAATCATTTACAGGCACATGTAACCATTTATACCGAGAAATCAATAGCGTGTGATGGTAATTATTTACCAAGAGTAATGTATTGTTAACAGTATGCAATTTTTCACTCTGACTTCAGTACATTCATTACAATCTGCGATTGTGGTATTCATGTGAAACTAAATTTAAACAACCACTACAATACATAATAATTCAACTGTTTGTTCAGCCTAAAAATGAAAATTTGTTTACTGATCCTTATGTTGTTCCAGAAACCATGCTAACATTGTGCTGTTATATTAGGGTAAAAAACTGGCCTCGTTTAAATCAGATAGTGAAGCAGTACTTTGTTCTCAGGTAAACAAAGCTTCAGAAACAACTTTGGACTTCTCTGACTACCATTGTAAAAAAAAAAAAAAAACTTTTTTCAAAATATCTTTTGTTTTTCCACTGAAGAAAGAACGTCATACAGGTTTGGAATGACAAAATGATGAATAAATGAGGGTGAGTCAATGATGACAGAATATTTTTTGGTGAGCTATACCCTTAAATGCGATTTGAGTTCATGTGTATTCAATTCTGGCATACATTCGAAAAGAACAGCACAAACAGTCTTAAAAAATATAATTGGTGAGGGTGAGTAGATCAAGTTCAAATTATTTTTTTGTATTTACTATTCTTTTGAATACGGTACACAACCTTTCAATAATATATACAAGAAGTTTCCCAAGTGTTGGGAAGAACTGGCCTTGTTGTAATTATGGAAAGTTTGTTGCATTATGAATAAGACCAGACACAGACATCTACAGGGAAATCGATTTTTGGCTTTATTTGAAAAGATTCTCCAATGCTATTCATTGCTTGACTGCGATGCTCAGCAACTAAAGCGCAGGTTAATCAACAGACTCTCTGTGGATCTGCACTGTGCCCCATCCATTAGTATTCATACAGGCCAATGGGCTTCTAATCTATAAGGCCTCCAATATATGTCATTAATATTCATAACCCAAGCCAAAGGAGATATAGCTCTGAAAGCTGTGTTTTACAGAGGTTATCGCAGGTGCAGAAACAAGCTGTAACTTGTATTTATAGAAAAACCTAGAAAAGCTTTATGGATTCTGTTGATTTAAATTGGGGTCAACATGCTCTACTGCAAACCAAAGGCAAATAATAGAAAATAACTGGCATTCAAAGCAAAAAGTTAAATGAAAATGGGACTATTTTGATTGTATTTGGAGTTTTGCTAATGCAGACCGCAGTCCTTTGGGACTTGGTGATTCCGCTTATCGGCGCTCTCTCATTTCCTCATAGATATGTGGGCGTCAGACAAATTGAATAAATAATGCTGGAATGAAAGATAAAACACTGCTTGTCCCCTTCGGTCCAGCTTATTTCCTTTTACTAGGGATGCAAGGTACGTCTTCACCTTCGTATTGTGCCCACACCTCAGAAAGCTCTCTCTAATTAGACCAGACAACCTGCCAAAGTATCTTCGTCTCACAACACAAAAGCATATGCACAGTTGTTTATCTAATGTTCAGCATTGTATTTTGACAGATTTAGCTACCAGGCAGAAACCAGTTTGATTATATTTAAAATAGTCTGTGCAATTTATGTTTTAAAATGGAGATAATAATTAAATAAAAATAAATTATAAATATATATTTTTAAGATTTATTAAAAAAAAAAAAATCCTACGAGTCCAAAACCATTCATGCTGAACACAATTTGCATGTTGCAGTTTCATTCTGAGTACTTGGTTGTTGAGGATGCAGCAGACTACCATGATTTGGAATTCCTAGTACTGCATCACTCCACTGCTGTGTAACTGTTTAATCAATTCATCCTAATTAGATTATATTAAATTAGATTTAGATTTATTGTTATGGTGCAGAGGACAATGCGGCACACTACTGTTCAAAGGTTTGGGGTCAGGAAGATTTTTTACAGTTTTACTGAAAGGTAAAAAAATACAGTAAACAATAATATTGAAGAATATTATTGCTATTTAGAATATTTTTATTTTATTTTAATACATTTAATATAATTTATTTCTGTGTTGCAAAGCTGGATTATCAGTAGCCATTACTCCAGTCTTACATTTTTTCACATCAATCTATAATCTATACACCATAACGACAAAGGAAAAAACAGGCTTGTGATAACTTTATTTTATTAAAAAATAAATAAATAAATAAAAATGTATTATTCAAATCTGCCATTATGTTGTATGGAGTGTAGATTGATGTAAAAAAAAATCAAAATAAAGCAGTTTAACATAAGCCAGCAACATAAGAAGACATGAAAAAATGAAATACTTTTGCAAGGCGGTGTATTACAGCTAATGATTTCTGTCTGATCAAGGTTTGTGGTCAATCTTAAACACTAAAAAAGTGCTAAAATGCAGTTTTCTTCTCTTTTCAGTGATGGCAGTAGGTTACCTTGCCAGATGTATCCCGAGAGGCTAGATTAAATTCACACCCCAGTCTCCAGTCCCAGTGGAGTGTGCAGACCGAGCCCCAGTGTACATGTGTGCAGCAAACTAAAGCCTTTACCAACTGCCCAGGGAACACAAGACACTCTCCCTTCACTGCAGTTCTCATCTGGCTGTGATGCAGAAAGTAGGGCACACAGAAAAAGTACTGGCATTAACCCTGATGGAGAAAAGGCACTAGTGCTATACTTACTCACATCAAGCTCTTTTATCTCAGTAAAGTTTTTCATAATGAAAAAAGCTACACTGAAATATAAAATTGTCAAACCAAAATGTCAAATCAAAATGTGCAGTGTAAATGCATTTGAAAGAAATAGTTCACCCAAAATGAATATTTGCTGAATATGTACAGTACTCAACCTCAGGCAATCTAAGATCTAGATGAGTTTGTTTCATCATCAGAACAGATTTGAAGAAATTTAGTATTACATCACTTGCTCACCAATGGATCCTCTGCAGTGAATGGGTGCCGTCAGAAGGAGAGTCCAAACAGCTGATAAAAACCTTACAGTAATCCACAAGTAATCCATACAACTCCAAGTCCATCAATTAATGTCTTGTGAATTCAAAAGCTACCTGTTTGCAGTAAAGAAATTCCTTATCGAGGCATTTTTTACTTCAAAGAGTCTTCTATCTATAATATTGCTTTCTCCAGTGAAAAAGTCATCTTATCTGAATCAGGAGAGAAACATTCATGGATCAAGTACCGTTTACACCTGAAAATAGTACAAAACCGTTATAAACAAATGTCGGAGGATTTTGATGTGAGAGGACAACGGGATGGACTTTTATAGAGGAAGTGTTATTATGGATTATGGACTGGTATTTTGGCCAGAAGGAATTAATTGATGGACTGGAGTCGTGTGGATTACTTGTGGATTACTGTGATGTTTTTATCAGCTGTTTGGACTTCTTCTAAATTTCTTCTAAATAAAACTCATCTATATCTTCACTCTCAGAAATAATGGTAAAAAAGCTGTCATTGTGGCGTGGGGCATACACTTTTGTACCTATTAGGTTCTAATATGTACACTTTAAGTACTAATATGTACCTTTAAGATACCAAAATGGATACAAACATGTACCTTTTGAAAAGGTACCGCCCCAGTGACAGCTTTTGTACATTTATTTCTGAGAGTGTTGGATGGCCTGAGGGTGAGCTGAGTGAAATTTTAAGCAAATTTCTTTTATGAAAAATGCATAGGCAAGTCAGGAATTTCAAACTTTCTGATACCCTTTACAATGGACCTTCTGTATGTGTTTGATGGACCAAGTAGAGCTTATAGATCTTGTTTTAAATATCATAAATCAAATTATTTATATGCTGTCATATTAAAACATTTCCCGCTGACTAAGTTATTATTCTTTTCAAGACCTTAGCCTCAGGCTCATATTTCTCACATGCAGAGGCTAAGGATATGGAATTTAAATGATATAAACCTTTACATGCAGTGATCTGACACCTCCAACTATAAGTCCCTGGTTTTGTTGGTAACATTTCCCTGTCACTTTGGAGCTGTATCTAAAGTCTGTTTAATAGGAATATTGTTCCAGTACTAGCAAGGATGCATTTCCAGGAGCATGTCTCACTTGGACATTTGTCTGGGGAATATGTTGAGTACAAATGCCGAAAGAAGCATCATGTTTTTATATTTTGTACCCAGCTTTATGAGGAACCCATTAGTCATTCTATTGACAGCAAATCAGTTGGAATCACATTTTAGAACCACACTAAGAAAAGTTTACTACAAAGAGCGAAAACAAAAATGTAAATGTTGCTCCTTGGCTTTACCATTTTGTCCCATTTGTGCTCTTAAGGTTTTTTTGTTTGTTTTTTGTGGCAAAGTGTCTTTTCTTTGCCACAGGCATATTTGGAGCCATTCTTAATACTCACATTCTGTAATATATTAGGGCAGACAACAAAGTGACTCTTCAAGAACTGTCATTATAATTGTCATCATCTTTCTATTTTACTCTCTCTCACTCTCATTTAATTCCCCCTATAATGAAAAAATAATTGAAGTCTCAAGACAAATGCATCTCTGACAATATGCCGGAACCATTAGAGGGAAAGAAATGTCCACTTTAGAATCACTTGATATAATACAGAAGCTAAGAAGGAAGAACGAGTACATGACTATAAGCGCTCAGTAAGATTCTCAGTAAAATGAATAGACATTTTTAATGTCTCTCACGGATTTCTTTTGGTTTGCATTGAATTTGATTTATAGACATTTTCGCTATTAATATTTAGAGAAAGTAGGTAACTTTTACAATACGTAAATGGAAATTTCTTATGCAGTGTTCACAGTTTAGCTACATTCTTAGTTCAAATGCATATGCTTGAACAGTTATGAAAAAGTAAAATATGCAGCGAGTAGAAGTATTTTGCGTGCCCTTCTCACCTTGGTGATTTGTAAGATATCACACAAAATAGATGACTTCTTTAAATTCAATTAGAAAACAAAATGCATTGAGCAATCTGCATAATAATTTGAAGGCGAACTACTGTGACTGATTGTTTTCAGTTTGCTCAGCCACAGCCACTTCTCTCTGTTCTTTGACCAGATAAATTTAAAAAAAGGCTTGTGCCCAAAATGTAAAGACCATTATGAATCAGCCACAGGGCAAACTCAAAGTAATTGATTGAAATGAAATACAATTACTACAGCTGAATTATGTTTATATTTGATGGTTATAATTACATTGAGCCAACCAGAAAAATAAATATTGACTTTCTCTTGCAGAGAGAATTGCATTGCATTCTCATTGCAGTTTATTACCATGTCAGAAGAATTTACTGTATGGTCCGTGTAATACCCTTACAGATAAAAACAACAACAACACACTGTTTCAACACTGAAAATGAATATAAAGCAGAATATAAATTGTATAATATATAATTGTTTAATATGACTAATAATTGCATAATTTTCACAAAAATATTTTTTATTTTAATTCTATTTAATTCTTTAAATAAATGTAATATTAAAATGAGTTATATTATTCCTATTACATTATCATACAGCATTTTTTTTTTTTTGGAAGATGATAAAATGGAAAAAAAAAAATCTTTAAAAATGATTTAACTTATCAATTTTTTAGGAATTTCTTAGTGTAACGAATCCACTAAGGCAAGTTGAGTTAGAACCCATATGCAGTTTAATGAAATCCAAAAGAGAGCAGATACACAAAAAAACAAGGCTTGGCTTGGCAGAACATGAACAAGCTCACCAAACAGTAATTACACGAACAAAGCTAAACAAGAGACAATGGCACATGAGGACTATACAAAGACACGAATCACTAACAAAAGACACCTGTGAACAATAAGGAGATTGAACCAATGAGAAAACAGAACAGAGAACCACATGATCAAAACAACCATTGAGAACAAAGGTGCGTTCACGCCATATCGGAATTCCCATAATTACGAGATTCCAACTTGTAAAAAGCGTTCACGTCCTCGTACAACTCGTATTTACAACTTGTGAACTGGGAGTTTTCTGAGAGCTACGACTTGTACCACGTGACCACTGTACCACCTGACCACCGCAGGCTCTGTTTAGGCATTGATAGTGTTGCCATAGAAAAGCATAATTCTGAGTCCGAGGAAGTGAAAAGCTCCGAGTAGAACGTCACGTGCTGTCATCTCGAAATTACGGTGTAAGAAAAATGATGAGGACGATGAAGATCTCGATGAAGATGTTTATTGCAGCATATCAGTGACAAAGTACATGTAGTACCTTGGGTTCAACGGAGTCAGAATGAACCACGAACATCCTAAGCTCAAACATTTTATCCTCTATTACGTTCATCTTCCCGCATGTAAATGAAGTTTCGTCTTAAATGTAAATTGCGGATAATAATGAAAGTGATAGCCTTCCGTTCCCACATCTTTGGTAGTCTTTCAGGTGGAAACAACCAAATGTTAGGGTGATAGGATTATCTATAATCCCTAGCAATTATATTCAAGTACCCTTTTGGTCAGCAGATGGTTCTTGATGGCCTACTGCCGCTCCCACGCTTATAGGTGACGACTGACGAAGTAACATTCAGGAGATACTATTTACATATTATTGAAAGAATTATCTCTATGATAATTAAGCTCTTTGTAGAGAAAGGAGAATAGTTTAATTGGAGTGGAAGTTTGGTCGAGGCAGACTATAATTTCTTACAACGGTAATTACGATATGGCGTGAACGCAGCACAAGACACATGGACAAGGGTAGCACATGGCAGGATCACATGAGGGAACAGGGAATCACATGATGACAAACCAGGAAACTAGACTAAAGGTGCGTTCACACCATATCCTAATTACCGTGATTGCGAGATAATGTACCAACTTGTAAAAAGCGTTCACGTCCTCATATAACTCGTAATTACAACTTGTGAACTGGGAGTTTTCTGAGAGCTACAACTTGTACCACCTGACCACCTCAGATTCATTAGGCACTATGTTTAGGCATTGATAGTGTGATCAATCTAAGGGTGTGTACAGCTCCAATTAGAACGTCACGTGTTGTCATTTCGAAATTACAGTAATTACGACATGGCGTGAAAGCAGCATAAGAGCATGAATACAAAGTAAAAGACATGAACACCAACAAAACCCAAAACCAACTGTGACACTCAGAAATTTCATTTTTGTACTCATGTTGGCGTTGATTTAATGACTAAAAATTGTCAAGTGGTTAACAACTTACAGTAAAAACTAAAAATGAATGACTTTTTCTTGCACCTTGAATACATAGGCTACAATACTGTTAAAAAAGAAACAGATAATTTTAAATTGATAATTTTATTCAACAAAAATGAATATTATTTCAAATAAATGCTGTTCTTTTGAACTTTTGTAGAAGATTTTTATTAATCCAAATAGGAATTAATCAGAGGAAATAAATAAATTCCGTATTGGATGGGTACAAGCTGCACACCCTCTTGGTCCATCACTTAAATGTGGCTTGGCGTGGATGGACGCAGCTCGTGCCGCACCCGAGGGGGATGAATGAATGCATTAGCCCTATAGATAAAGGGAAAAAATATGAATGCTTTAGCCCTATAAAAGGGAAAACGAATGAAAGCATGAGCCCTGTCTGAATAAAGGGACGAGCAGTGTGAATGTGATTAGGAAAATAATATCAATAAAGATTGAATCAAGATCTGGTATAGACTTTTACTGGTATAGATGTTTGGTGTCTGTGTGGAAGAGAAGGAGAACATTTTCAGAGATCAGTGCAGTAGAAGTGAGATCAAGGAAGCAAATTAAATGAGTATATATATTAAAAATAATATAAGTGCAGAAAAAATAATAAAGAGCAACAAAATAAAGAATTATTATTAGAAATTTTTGCATACTGAGTGATTATAAAATAGAGTTGAGAATATCAATTCATATAAAAAGTAAATGCATCAGACAGAATAAAAAATAAAATTCAAAGATTCATGTCACAGGATAA
Source organism: Sinocyclocheilus anshuiensis (assembly GCF_001515605.1). Taxonomy (NCBI): domain Eukaryota; kingdom Metazoa; phylum Chordata; class Actinopteri; order Cypriniformes; family Cyprinidae; genus Sinocyclocheilus; species Sinocyclocheilus anshuiensis. Next base: position 1,588,077 of record NW_015552614.1, on the reverse strand, counting down.
AGACTAAAATTAGGGGAAATTGGTTAAAAGAGTTAAATTAAAATGTAATTGTAATAATATATGAACATAATAAAAATGACTGTCCCACGTATCCATGGCAACAGTACCCTCAGGGTGGAAGGGGGGAGAGCTGGCAACAGCCTAACCGAGGTACTTCACAGGGCCCAGTTAACCCTTGGGGAGGTCCCAATCCAGGCTATTAGGGGTGCCCAGAGAATCCTATAGGGGAGAGTCAGCTTCCAATTTTACAAACGAAAGCTGATCAAGAGCCTATTATGCAAATTAACATAGAGGGAAAAACCACACCCATGATGTTAGACACAGGTGCTGTCTATACCTGTTTAAATTTAATATATGCCTCACATCTCCCCTTATCTGGAAAATTTGCAAAGACAATAGGATTCTCGAGAAAAATGCAATTAATTCCAATGACAGATCCAGTGTGTCTACAAACAAAAAATCAAAGTATAACAAAGCCCATTCTGGTATCAAATCAGACTCCTATTAATTTGTTAGGAAGAGATGCATTATGTAAATTAGGGCAACAAATTTGGTGTTCTCCAGAAGAAATATATATCAAAGCAATAGGAACAGAAACACAAATGGTGGTTACAGAGCCAAAAGCTAATATCTATTGGACAGGACAGATAGAACAAGATGTGAGACAGACAGTCAATAAGTTGGTAAAACATATTGAAGTACAAATTCCTGAATCACAGCTACCAAAATCAGAATTTCATGGCACAATGATATATAAGCCAGAAAGAGAAAAAAAAAATAAAAATAAAAAAAAAAATAAAGAACAAATAGAATAAATTATGTCATAAAGGGAAACAATGCAGCTGACATAGAAGCTAAAAAAGCTTCAGGGTGTCAAATAGCAGTATTAGCACCTGTGATACTTATCGAACCTCAACCTCAATTAGAGGATATAATTCGAATTCAACAACAAGCAGGCCCTTATGAACAATCAATGTGGCACCAAAGGGGAGCTAAAAAAGACTCACAAGAGACTTGGTGTACACATGAAGGAAAAATGATTGTACCTACTTCACTTTTGAATATTCTTATTGCAAACGCGCATGGTTTTGACCATTGCGCAAGGGGGGAAGTGATAAGAAAAATTAAAAAGCAAGGATATTGGTCTCTTTATTTATGATTTGGAATACCATCAGAAATAAGTTCAGATAATGGGTCGGCATTTATACTAGAAACTGTAAAACAAGTATTGCAACAATTAAGAATAAACAGGCACAAGGGTGCGTCGAAAGGGTTAATGGAACTATCAATGCCAAAAGCAGTCAAAGTGGGGGGAAGCACAACCTGGCATCATCTGGACCACTGCACTAAAGTTCCCACGGAAATGACGGAAAATGTATATACTGTATGTATATATATATATATATTTTTTTTTTTAGAATAATAAAAAAAACACTTTTCAACAATGAAAATTAATATAAAGTGGAATATAAAGCAGATACGATTCAACCACATCAATGATGCAAAAATAATTGCATAATTTTCACAATTTTTAAAAATGATATCCTATTTTAATTGTATTATTTTATTATATTATAATATCATACAGCTGTTGAGCAAACAGGTGACCACTACATTGAAGCATAGATCAATTACTGTATATTATGAAGGACATTTTTAACAGGTCAGGTTGTCACCTGTGCATGTTGATATTTTATCGAACATTACCATTTCTGTTGACCAAAATAATGGTAATATTTGTGCATGTCATATTTACATTTAGATATACATTTAATAATTTAGCAGACACTTTTATCTAAAGCGACTTACGAATGAGGACAACAATAGAAGCAATCAGACCAACAAGAGAGCAACAGTATACAAGTGATGTGACAAGTCTCAGTTAGTCTAGCACAGTACACATAGCAAGAAAAAACGAATAGAATACAATAGAATAGAATAGAATAGGTAAGTGCTAGTATTAATTGGTCAGGTGCTGACGAAAAAGATGTCTTTAGACGTTCATTAGATGCTTTATTCCCATTTTTGTTGTTTTATGAATCCTATTGTGCTTAAAATACTGTTCCTATTAAAACCTTGCTGAAATGCATACAATAGGCTATTTGATTACAGGTTCCCATTATGACAAATTGGGATGTTAAAAGTAATAATACTTAGAAAACTTGGAATATAATTATACAGAATTTGAAATGGCTTTTTTTCTCAATATAAAAGAGTATTTTAATATTGGAGTTCAACATTGAAAATAACATTGTAGGGGTTTGGAACATGAGACACACGGGTCTGGTATGACACAATCAGGTACACCAAGTTCAAAATCATATTTTATGTAAGCAACCATGGGCGTGAAGCTGAGCTATTTTTGCTGTTCTGCTCTTTCAAAAGAGACCGTTATGTACTGAATGACGTGAAGTTGCTTTTATGCTGTATCTTTTTCTCCTGCTAATATGTGTGCTTTCTTATACAGCCACTTCGACATATGGAGACTCATGGTTGAAAGATGAAAGGTCTGTCAAAGTGCCTTTTCATGACTTTTACGATATGTGATCTAATAACTATTCTCCCTCAGCCTTTCGAACACTTTGAAAAATTTCATGGCAGCATTTTCTTTTGATGGCTTCAGAAATTTTGGCAGAAGGAAGTAGGATGTCTCAGTTCATGTTTTTCAAATGTTTCACCTCAGTCGTGTCTCTGAATCCTCAATTAGTTTAACCATTTCCTGTCCACTTGTCCTATGTGCATTTTTTTTTCATCAAACTGGTATTTTATAAGGTTTAGCATTTATTTGGAAGATGATGAAATTTAAAAAAAAACTTTTAAAACTTTTTCTTGCACCTTGCATACATACCGTTCAAAAAGAAATTGATCATTTCAAGAAATTGATCATTTTATTCAACAAGGATGAAATCAGTTGACCAAAAGTTACAGTAAAAAGCCTTTTACATTGTTAGAATTTTTTTTATTTCAAATAAATGCTGTTCTTTTGAACTTTCTATTCATCAAAAAAAAAATAACCTGAATAAAATAGTATCACGTTTTCCACAAAAATATTAAGCAGCACAACTGTCGTCAACGTTTATAATAATATGAAATGATACTTGACCACTAAATGTGCATATTATTATTATTATTATTAATAATTTGTCAAATAAATACAGCATTGGTGGATACAATTTTTACCATTTGACTGACCTAAACGTACCTTTGACATAATGATTTATGAATTTTGTCTTCAGGGAAATTACTTTAGTATTAATTGACTGTGTTTGATGTACTTTTTGCAGCAACCTGAAGCTTTCCAAATCAAACAGTGTGAACAGTGTAGAATAAAGCTTCTCATTAAAAAAGTAGGACATTAAATTAGAAGCCATATCAGTGAAAGTTGGTAATGTTCTCCTTCTCCCCATCATCTTGTATCATTTTCTCATCTAAATTTTGTCCAAAAAACACAAACCCATGCATTCAGTGAGGCTCTGAAGTTTGATGTATGCTGAAAGACACTTAGTTGTCAGCCACCCAGACATAGATGCTTCTCAATAGCTGTCACATTTTAAGCATGTCCTTTTCCAGATCCCTCAGGGGTTTTAAGATTGTGTGACTCTGAGGTCTTTGGCAAGGCAGGGAACAGGGCTTGAGGTCTCTAGTTATTCTAAATCTGAAAACATATTAAAGCATCTGTTTGCAAAGAGGACTAATATCTCTTGCCCGTTGGGCATTAAAGAGGTCATAACATAATTTTTTGTATTATTATTTTAATATGGTCCTTGAGGTTCATTTATGATGTTCATAATGTTGTTTTTTTTTTAAACAACAACAACAATCATATGTTTGCAATTATATGGTTATTTTCAGCCCTCATTCTGGAACTTTGTCTGAAATGATCTGTTTTCGGGGGTGTCTTCTTTAAGGCTTGCAGTAAACAGCCACTATTCAGATAGGGTAATGCAGTTGCATGGAAAAAAGTATCAATGCACAGGAGTGAGTGTTTTGAAAACATTATCCATATAAAAGCATCATTTATAGAAAGCATTATGAAATTGTTTACTTGTACTTTCTAATGTAGCTGTTGTCAGATTCAATACAAGATTACCTTTAGGATCGCCTTCATATAAATTCCATCAGCAATATACACATTATTTAAAGCAACTTAAGTCGAATAAAAAGTCTGAAAATGAAATGTGGGATTATAGCGAAAAGGTTAGTTTGTGGTGGAAAACATCTGTTTATTAATAGAGCTTTAGAATGATCAATTTCAGTCAGTCTGTACTCAAAAAAATAAAATAGAAAATAGAACTGATCCAGAGTAATTGAATTGATACAAAACAGAGCGAATTAGCAATAAAATGCACCCGTTTTTACCTATCAGAAAAATTAAAGCTAATTTCATTAAACTGGAGCTACAGGGACTACAAGTGTTCAAACGCATAAGTATGAGCTCTGATTGTTCTTTTCATTTGCCTCCCTGATGCTTATTCTTCCTCTCACTCCCTCTCCTTTCACAAACACTCAGACAAATTGTATTTAAGCAGTTTTCCCTGATTAAGCTCTGAGAGATGTTCCCTCACTCAAAGTCTGTTTACTACCTCGCCAGCCCTTAGCATTTATTTGCAACAGTTGATATTGCACCACCCATGTAGAAAAGCATTCAGTCATAATCCCATCAGAGCACTCAGTATTTGTGTGAGTGTGTGTTTGCACTTGCATGAAGTCAGAGAGTGGCAGAGAGTGTTTTGGATGTAATACACAGTGCATGAAAGCGAGAAAGTATGCATCGACCGCTCTTTTTTTAGATTAGATGTGGCTCTCAGATGTGGTTTACAGCTGTGTCAATGTCATTTACAACATTCATGATATGATGTCTCGCAAACGTGTGTTTGGTGTGTGTGTTTGTGTGTTTAGTGACCCTGGCCTTTGTCTGTTGTCCAGATGTTTGTCCACAAGAAGTATGAACAGAGGACTTCAGTTTGCTTAACAACAACAACAAAAGCATGCAAAGAAATGGATGAGATAGCAGCAGCTTGCAGGCTTAATAGTTTTCAGATAAAAGATAAAAGCTTGACATTTGTAAATGTGTTTTGCATTCTAAGCTGCTGCTCTGGATGCAGACCTTGCAGCTGCACTGCACACAAACAGTGGATTATGTCTAACGGGAACATTTAGCCTGGAGCATTGTATTATTCTGATGATTTTAAGAGGGAGGTTGCTGATGAGTTGGCCAACATAAATGGCGATGAACAGAAATTAAAATGTCACAGTGCAAATATGGCCATAAACTTTGTAGGCATCAGTATAATCTCTGCCTCAGACTGATGATGAGAGCTTTCTCAAAACAACAAACTCCAAACTTGAATTTTATGCCATGAAATTAGGGATTCTAGATCAATTCAAAAATAAAAATTCCAAAAACATTTTATATCATTTTATATGTTAAAAGTGAAATATGGCGTCACAGCAGTACAGTACCATTAAATACAAATGTTTGTTTATATTTTTGAAAGAAGTGTTTTATGCTCTCCAAGGTTGCATTTATTTGATAACAAATACAGTAAAAACAGTAGTATTGTTAAATGTTATTACAATTTAAAGTATTTTTCAAATGCAATTTATTCCTGTGATGGCAAAGCTGAATTTTCAGCAGTCATTACTCTAGTCTTCAGTGTCACATGATCTTTCAGAAATCATTCTAATATGCTGATTTACTGCTCAAGATTTTTTTTTTCAGGATTCTCTGATGAATAAAAAGTTCAAAAGTACAGCATTTATCTGAAATCATTTTTTAGACAGTGGAAATGTTTTTACTGTAACTTTTGATCAATTTAATGCATCCTGGCTGAATAAAAGTATTAAATACTGATTGGCCAATCCTGTCAGTAACAATAAAAGAAAAGTCTCTAGATTTGTATTTATTTATTTTTTTTAGTTATCTCTGTGTAAAACAATCTTCTGGTCACATGAAATGTCTAACCACAAATCCTACTATCATTTCCAGTGATTTCGTCTGTGTTATCTGTACAAGTGTTCAAGCTGCACCGTTATTCATTTGACCTACCACTTTGTTGTAGGCTTTTCTATTATTGTGGTATCATCTATTTCCCTCAAACGGCACTTAAAAAAGAATATTGGATAACATTCTGGAAAGGCAGCAGAAGACAACTCAGCTCAGAAAGCTGAAAGCAGCACTCCAACAGCGCATTTCAGAACCCAACACTAATTGTCTAATTTTCACTTAAATTTGATTAGCTTTTACCATTATGTCAGTAGTGAGCTGTTTCTTCATGAGATTTGCCATAGTGTTGTTATTCTGTTTCAGACTTTTCTGCACTTTCATTTTGATATTTGTTAGTTCCAATTCATGTTAATTGGAAGAAAAAGCCAAAAAGTGCTAATGCACGTCTAGTTTTCTACATGCTTTTGTCTTTGAGTCACCTCCTGTATTCCCTGCTGTGAAAGATAAGTGATCCATCAAACCAAACATCCAGATTTATCTCTGTTAATGAGTGCCAATGACTCATGCAGGACATAGAAGATTAAATCAGAGACAAATTAAGAGCAGCAGCCTGAGAAGAGATTTGTTGTTATTTATTTTAATCATTAAATTAATCTGTTCATCATTGTTATTAGTTGGGCTTGTGCATACGAGCACAGAAGATGCTCTTCACACTTATATATATATATATATTTTATTTAGCAGGTGTTTCTATCAAAAGCAGCTCACAAATGAGGAATTATACAACACAAACTACAACACAAGCAGTCTTCACAAAGCTGAACACATCTTTGATGCTTTATAATTGTAGAATCAAACAGTCAGACTAAATATGTGTCATAATGCTGAATTGCTCGAAAAGCTTAAAAGCTGAATTGCTTGTGTGTCTTTTATCTCCAAGATTACCAGAAACTCTCCATCATCCTTTTGTAATTCGTCTGGTGCATTTTTATATGCACAACATTTATTTTCATCAGTTCACAGGAGAAAATTTAATAGGAGTGATGGTTGGGAAGAGACTGTGTATTTAGCTTTTAAATATAAAATGTATTACCATTTAAAGAAAAACAAAGCAGTGGGAGAAATTCAGCTGGATTAGCTGAAAGGCAATGAAAAAATTATGTATGTGTAAAATTAGTGTGTAGATAGCTATGCATATTTAGTTAGAACCTGTATGGCTTTCTTTCTTCCATAGACAGTAAAATATGTTTAGTAGAATGTCCAAGCTGCTCTCTTCCATTCAATGAAAATGGATAGGGAGGATTGTCAAGCTTTAAATAATAAATAAATAAATAATAGCTGTAGTCCATACATCTTGTGCTCTGTTCCATATCATCTGAAGTGTTTTGTTAGCTTTGTGAGAGGAACAGATGAAAATGATTCATTAAAATCTTGTTTTGACAGCTGTGGTCACTTTTCACTTTCATTGTATACAAAAGAGCTTGAACATTCTGCTATAAATAACTCATTTTGTGTTCCAGGGAAGAAGAAAAAAAGTCATTCAGGGTTCAAAAGGAAGGTAATTATGACAATTTTCCTTTTTTGGGTAAACTATTTTTTTCATTATGTGTGGCACACAATACAATAAATTACAGCATGGCTGAATGTAACCTATGATTGACATTCAGTAACTAATTATGTTTTTGTGAAGTAAACTAAGCCATTGGGCAGTGGCCAGTCTCATTACCTTCACCAACCGAGCGCACTAATCTCAATCATTTTGATCTTAGCACTGCCTTTAGCACTCCCAGAGCTGTCTATCTGTTGGGTGAAGGCAATCCAGTTTGGAGCTTTGATTATTTTTTCCAGCTGTCTGGATACTAACACACTCTTTTTCAGCACCCGCACTTTCCCTTCATCTGCTTCATTATCAACTTTGGTTTCTCAGAAAGGCTGCTGCCACTCCGTAGGGGACTAAACGCGGAAAGCTTTTCTGATATTGATCTCAAAACGATTTATTTGATGAACGCATCCAGTCCATAGGGATTGTAGAACTTTATTTTCGAGAGATATTGGCTAACTTTTTTTATGTTTTTCCTCATTTCTTAAAGATGTGTGTTTTTTTTTTCAATGTTAAAATACTTTAACAGATGACTATAAGCCTCATTCACACAATACCAGCATCTTCACTCTTTCTCAGCACCAACACTTTCCCTTCATCTGCTTCATTATCAACTTTGGTTTCTCAGAAAGGCTGCTGCCACTCCGTAGGGGACTAAACGCGGAAAGCTTTTCTGATATTGATCTCAAAACGATTTATTTGATGAACGCATCCAGTCCATAGGGATTGTAGAACTTTATTTTCGAGAGATATTGGCTAACTTTTTTTATGTTTTTCCTCATTTCTTAAAGATGTGTGTTTTTTTTTTCAATGTTAAAATACTTTAACAGATGACTATAAGCCTCATTCACACAATACCAGCATCTTTGTTATTTTATGTCACCATTCACTGGTTGGTCGCCAGCAGCTGTTTCTTGTTCTGGTGTTGCTTGTACTCATTATTGATGTCTAATACTGCTGAGATTTCGTTCTAGGTTATTTGATTTTGACACTGAAACAGATTTATGCCACTAAACCTGTTTGGAAACAATCATTAATTTGTAATTGAATTTCATAGTAATATGGAAATCAAACCCTTCACACAGTAAGTATTTATACACTACAAACATTTATGTATGTATGCATGTATGTATGAATGTATGTATTTAAAAAGATTAATACTTTTATTCAGCAGGGACGCATTAATTTGACCAAAAGTGACAGTAAATACATTTTTAATTTTACAAAAAATTTCAAATAAATGTTCTTTTGAACTTACTATTCATCAACGAATCTACAGAAAATTTACTATGTATAGTAATATTTCACAATATTACTGTTTTTACTGTATTTTTGATCAAATAAATGCAGCCTTGGTGAACAATTTCAAAATCTTTAAAAAAATCTCACAACCCCAAACTTTTGAATGGTTGTGTATTCATTTTTTTTTTTTTTACCTTTTTTGTAACTCTTCATGCAACTCAAAAGGGCAAGATCTTTTTAAAATTTACATTTAATTAAAAGTTGTAATTTTGTCTGCCTGTTTATTTGTGCGTGCACACTCATCCCAATGTTCCTGTCACGCCTGTAAGTCTGTCTGTCATTTAGATGGAACAAACATAACTGCCAATGCTTTGATATGAATCCACAAGAGGTCTAGAGTAATCACACACACAATGGCATAAACACAGAGTGTCTCCTGACAGACAGATAATAGGAATGTCATTGCGTGTAGCTCATTTCGATTAAGTCATAACATAATTTATTTTACTTTTCTTTATTCAGCCCAGCACACTGCGTCCTGTTGGTTAGATTGACTGAAACTATTAGCTGTCAGACGCAACTGCCGAATTAATTACTGTTGCACTGAGACTTTTTAAAATTATTTTTGAATACACTGTCCAAAACAATGATGGGGTTATGAAAGTAATAATTAGTGGTGCTTGCAAAGGTGAGAATCACTATTATTGCTCATAGTTGTAGGGATTTTTCAAAACCCTTAATATGAACACTGTTTCCTAACCAGGCACAATTCAATAAAGTGACAAGCTATGTTATCACAATGATGTTCACAATTATAATAATTATAACAATTATAATAAACTCAAAAACTCCCTTTTGGATCCTTTGCTTTTAAGAGTACTGTTATTGCATATTTCATGACACTTTCAAAGTGAAATTTCCAGTGAGTGGCAGTAAAACAGTTTTATGTAAAACAGATTAACTTGAATCTGGCAATGTTGTTGTCCATATCGACGGGAGTTCAGAAATGACATATCTAGTATTCGGGTTTGAAAATAACATTGCACCTACACTAAACCTAACCCTTACTGATAGTGTTAACAAAAGCAAATGTGAGATGAAAACACATTTGCTGAAGCAACCATGTCATTTTAGCTTGTTCTAAAATCTTTTATCGTGACTCGTGTTTCACGAGACTCGCTCTGCATCATAAGTGCAATGCTTTCGCAGATAAGTTACTGAGCAAGTTTACTACATCAGAAAAGCCATATAGAGCTATAGTTATGTGATGCAAACATAAAAATGTACAAGTTTACAAATAATGTTAATGGAAAAAGCTTTTTGTGTGAACAGCAATAATAGTTGTTGCTGGTATTTTACTGCCACTAGTGTTCATTTCAGCAGGAAACTGCATTGAGCTGTATGTATAGGTAAATTTTTGAAGTTTTGCAAAAAATTAAGGTGGAGGCAATTTTTTCAGTGAGACTATAGGATATTTTTTAAAGAGGTAAACAGCAGGAACTGACCAGAAAGTTGTTTAACTTTTTGCCAATCAGCTGTATTCTCTCTGGTTCACTCTGTTTTTTCTTTTGTTGCTTGGTGATTCACTCACATACAAACACATTTATGTCATCCTTCCAATGATACACACACACACACACACACACACACACACGTGTACATTTGCGTCTGTGTTGCCAGTACGGGTCACATCAGATGTGTCAGTGCTCACACATGCTTGAACTACACACACACACACACACACACACACACACACACACACACACACACACACACACACACACAC
>NW_015552614.1:1575226-1577386 GCF_001515605.1 Sinocyclocheilus anshuiensis | reverse complement strand
AAAGAGTGCTCGACAATGCTTTTGATCAATTGACGTAAACAGGGTCAAAGACCTTTTCCATTTTGTTTTCAACTGTTATAGCAACAGCTGTTATGTGTGAAAGCTCAAGGATATTAAATCCGAAATTCCAGCCCCAATCTGAGTCATATTTGCTACATCCAGTGATACATGAGAACTTTTCACATGCATGTCAAAAATGATCTCTCTCTGTCATAATTCCCACCAAGTGAAATCTGTCATCTGTCAAATTTAGCCAAACTGCCTCCCTTGAAATTTTGCATCGTACACAATTTATCCATTGCAGGAATATTCATATCTCCATCAAGATTTCATCACTCTGTGGGACTGAGCAATGCATCTTCTATTTATCGGTATACATTATGATAGTGGACATGCTGTGCCAGCACATCTAAATGTCAAATGATGGATAGCTTCGCAATATGCGAGTATAGAGGATATACAAGTCTTCTGAAGTCATATGACAGCTTTATGTGAGATGTGAGGAACGTGTTGAAATTTTAAGTTGCTGTTCACTAATTATCGTCAGTATGAAGTTTTCAAGTACTTGGAACATGTTGAAATTTTAAGTCGCTGTTCTCTAATTATCGTCAGTATGAAGTTTTCAAATTCTTGGAATATAATGTACAAATGGTATATAATGGTCATATTGACTACTTTTAAGGAGCTTATAGGAAAAATGAACAGCTTTTTTGTGGAAAGAATCTATTTGATTAAAAGACTATTTTTGTGTGTTCTACAGAAAACAGTAACATATTGGTTTGGAACGAAAAGAGGGTGAGTCCATTTTTACTTAATATACTGTATATAACATGCTCAACATTCTATGTATGAGTTGTACTGATTGAACAAATATCACTACATTTTAACAAAAAAAATAAAATAATAATAATTAATTAATTAAGCCCAGTGATATTGTTGTATTATGCAAAATAATAAGGGCATTTTAAATGAAGTGGACCTGAACAGTTGACATCAACTTAAAATGGTAATTGTGACAGACAATTTGCATAAATTAACATATAAAACAGAAGAGTTTAAATCTTCATGCACAGATGAGGGAGATAGTGGAGTTTGTATTTTCTATAAATTATTTCATATAGTTTAAAGAAAATATAAATTATATTATAAATATTATATATGTATGTATAAATGTATAAATATGAATAATAAACTTCTAATTTTCTGCTTATTAATAGTTAGTAAGGTAGTTGTTAATTTTAGGAATAGGATTAAGGGATGTAAATATGGTCATGCAGAATAAGACATGAATATTTGCTTTATAAGTACTAATAAACAGCCAATATGCTAGTAATATAAATGCTAATAAGCAGCTAATTAACAGTGAGACTTGGTCCTTAAAATAAAGTGTTACCATATATATATAAAAATCTGTACAAACAGTGTTATAACACTGTCATCAGCATAAACACCAGTGTTTTAGACACAAATGCATTAGTAAGTAAATAATTTTAGGCCAAACAAAAAGGCTAAAAGCTCATTTTGAATGGACTGCAACTTCTAACAAGTTTAAGATGAACAGAACAGCTTTTTCCAATTTCTCTTTATCACACATCTGATGGTGCATCGATAAGAGGAACTGGAGAGCAGCTCGGTGTTGTGAAAGGCTGTGCAAAAGACCGGTCTAATCTCCATCATTAAACCTGCATAATATATCACAGCCAAACTCTCATAGACAGCTTTTACCCTGCTGCGCAGTTAATATATTAAAAACACAAATTTTCTAAGACTACAGCACAAAAATATGGCAAAACACACACACACACACACACACACACACGGTATATGCCAATATATATCACACAGCCATATGCCTTCGGCCAACTGTGGTCTTGTTGCTGCATAAGCATATTAAAATACAAACTCATACAAGTATGTATTGAAGCACACACATTCTTGAGGCACAAACACACACACAATTACATGTGATATGATATGAAATGAAACAAAATTTATTTTAAAGGGATCATATGATGCGATTTAAATTTTTCCTTTCTCTTTGGAGTGTTACGAGCTCTTGGTGCATAAAGAAGATCTGTAAAGTTGCAAAGTCTCAAATCCAAAGAGATATTCTTTATAAAAGTTAAGAGTCAACCACGCATACCTAAAACGGCTCCGCTC
>NW_015552614.1:1567911-1575066 GCF_001515605.1 Sinocyclocheilus anshuiensis | reverse complement strand
ACGTTTTCATATTTAAAGAATTTGCCACTGATGATTCAAACGCGAGTTTTGAGCAGTGTAGAGTAGCGCTTGTATGCAGACATGGTTTAATGTTTACAATATGTGGAAAATAATGTTTTGTGAACCTTAAACCGCATAAACACATTTCATTACACCAAATAAACAAAATAATGTTATTTTTAGCAACATCATATGACTCCTTTAAAAATAATTTAATGTATAATCTGCCTAGTTTAGGAGTATGGAAAAATGCATTTGGGCAGAAAATTAACATGATTTCTCACAAGATTGACAAGCAGTATTCAGCATAATTAGTTCAAACACAGTGTGATGGACAGACTTTATTAGCAGTAACCACACCATTAGAGTCACTGTTTCTGACTTGAGGGCTTCATCTGTTCGTCACACCAGAGGCTCAGTCACAAAAGTGAAAGCACCCATTTTATTGACTCCCACAAAGTGTTGTGTATATCAACAATTGTGTACATAACTAAGTATTTGAATATGCAAAATTATTTATGCAAATACCAATGTATGCTGCTTGAACAGAGGGAGAATTACAGATGTGTCACACTGACTGGGTTAAACGAACAATTCACCTAAAAATCATGAATAATTTGCTTACCCTTTCCAAACCATGTGATTTTCAAAACCAGATATTTATAGATATAGATAGTGATAAGACATCAAGCTTTAAAATTTTGGGGGGAAAAAATTATATATATCATGGAATTTACGGAAAAGCTCAACTAAATAACAGCGCTAATAAGTGGGGGGCGTGGTGGCTTTGGCGATCAGCGCTCCAGTCAATCTACTCCACAGCCAATCACGGGCCCCCTCCTTGCTCGGGCCCCAGGGCTTCAGCCCCGCCTAGCCCAATGGTTAAAACGGCCCTGCTTGTCGTGGATAAATAAATATGACACTAAAACAGCCAGTAGGTGGCGGCAAGTGTCTGTTTTAATGAAAGATTAATTGAATCCTTCAATCAAACGATTCTTTCAAAATGGCAGATTCAATTAAAATTGAAGCAAATTGACTGTCTTTATGAATGGATCATTGAATAATTGGCTCACTCCATTCGTTCAAAAACAGATTCATTCAGGAAAGATACACCACAGTGTTGCTCTGAGACGCACAACATCTCTGCTCCGGCTTTGTTTGGAACTATTTCATTTGCAAAACAGGAAAAAAATACAAAATGTGTCTAAAATTTAACTCACTCAATTAACTTCTTGTCTGCTGAACTGCTGTATAACATTTATTTAACATTTGCGATTACACACACGTGCTGATTCTTGTGATATTACTTAACTTTATCATATAAAGTAAAGAATAAAAAAATAAAAACTTACATAAGGATATGTTTCTTTCATTATTTGAATTATAGAGGCATTCTAACTGCATTCTAATAGGCTTCATCATGCAATAAATGCTTTTGGACTCTACTTACCTACTTGATAATGTCAGCTAGCGTGAATTAGAACAGGGTGATCATTTCTGAATGAACGCGTCCCTCGTCCTCACAGTCATACATAGAACAGCAGCACAATAACGTCAGGGGAATGTCTTTAAACTCGTCAGCTAGCGTGAATTAGAACAGGGTGATCATTTCTGAATGAACGCGTCCCTCGTCTCTCTCTCTCAGTATCGTCCCTCGTCCTCACAGTCATACATAGAACAGCAGCACAATAACGTCAGGGGAATGTCTTTAAACTCTAATCAAGGAAATATCATACCTTATTATGTTGTCTTCTTTTTAAAGAACGTCAGAAGTTGCGCTTGAAACATTTTGCGCGAAAAATGACAAAAACATGCGTGAGCTCGCGCGCATCTCGTTAATACTGAGCTCTGATTGGCCAATCGACGTTATTTAGTTTCTAAATTATTATACGTAGAGAATATTAATTAATATTTAATTTGCACGGTAAGTTTTAAACCTACGTAATACACAGCATTATAAATTTAAAGGGGATGGTGGTTTTACCGAGGGGATGGTTTTTTTTTTTTTGCCTTTTTTTTTCAAGAAGGCGGGGGCACCCAACAGCACTTTGATAACCAATCAGCAAAATCTAAAGATTAAAAAATTATTAAAATATATAAATATTAACGGTAACATAGAAAATATCTATTGTTTTGACCAACAAGAAATGCAATTGATAAATTATATGAAATATCAACATATCGCCTAAAATACATTGTTTTAATAGTGTTTTCACTTACCCAACCTATATTACGATTATTAAATGGTTCAGTTTAATAATAAAAATAATAATAAATCATAATAAATAAATAATAATAAATGCATGCTTTATGTTTTTTGTTTATTAAAACTGAACCTTACCATCGTGATTCATGTCTCTCCCTCTCTCCCTGTCTTCCCTATCGAGAACTCTGAACTTGTGGGTTTGGCTTGTGTGGACGGATGTAATTCAGTCGTGAGTGTCAGAGGCGGTTGAGCTCCACAGCCCACCTCACCTGGACCTCAACCATTCTTTCAGGAAAACATATTGAATGAAATAGAAAACAGAACAACATGTACTTGTTTGTTTTATGTCACTATATAGATATAGCTACACAAAGATCTCTGTTTACCTGATGGTGATGTATCCTGAGGCGCACGACGTAATATTGGAGACGGCGAGGTGAACACGCAGCCGGTAAGTCATTCTAATATAGTCCATTGTAAGTTCAGACACGTATTTCCATCATTTCTCTGAAACGGGCATTAATAATACAGACTAAGATCTTTTATACGCCTCTCAATTTCTTCGTTTATTTAGTGCGCACTGCTTCACGGACCATTGCGCCGTCGGTGTCCGTGGACTGGGAAGTGTGCCATGAAGTTCCCACGGACTCCAGTGTGTTTATGTCTCTGTAGTGATAATGGTTTTGCCATGTACCTATTCGTCTCTCAGATAAAGACGCTGGAGTGTGCTCGAGCGCAGGCAAGCCGTGCGTAATGAGCTCTTAACGCGCAAAATACATTTTACCTTAATAAAAGTGACCTGACAAGTTGCCTCAGAAGAAGTCAAGGCGCCTTCTTTCGCTGTTAGAAATAAAACAATATGGTCTCGCCAAGATTTTCTCTGACAGACTCTCTCTAAAAGGATACAAAATATTCATACCCCGGAATGGAGATCCGTACTACCCTGTAGTCACTTGTAAGATATGCATGTGAATCTGAAATGGACTCATTTTTAATGTATTTGTATTCATATATTGTGAAGTTAGATTGATTGATTGACTGTTCCATCTGTATAATACAAGTCCATTGGATATTATGAAGTTTTTGTGAGTTGTCTATCTATCTATCTATCTATCTATCTATCTGTTTGTACACTGACTTTCTAATGTCAACTCGACCCTGTGTTTTCAGGTTGTCAAACCTATAAGGGCAGCTTGGTCTTTCTCCAAAATCTGACATGGCCATGTGATAAATGGATTCCCTCAGCTTAATCAATGGCTCCTCTGGGAGCAAAGAGCTGGCCATCGGGGAGGATTCATCTGACGTGACCCTGAATCACCCGCTGCTAGAGCTGGGAGACAGCACCAAGCTTCTTGGGGTCCAGGTGGTCCTGATCTTGGCATATTCTACCATCATCCTTTTGGGTGTTGTGGGGAACTCCCTGGTGATTTATGTGGTTTACAAATTTAAGACACTTCGTACTGTCACAAACTTCTTCATTGCAAACCTAGCCGTGGCTGATCTGCTCGTCAACACGTTGTGTCTCCCGTTCACGCTGGCTTACACTCTACTTGGGGAATGGAAGTTTGGACAAGTGCTTTGTTTCACTCTGCCGTATGCTCAAGGTCTCGCTGTTCACGTCTCTACAATTACATTAAATGTAATTGCACTGGATCGGCATAGATGCATCGTTTATCACCTAGACTCTCGAATGTCAAAAGACACCTGCTTTCTGGTCATTGCCATCACCTGGGTAGTAAGCGCTGTTCTGGCTAGCCCACTGGCCATATTCAGAGAGTATGGGATTGTAGATCTTTCTCCAGGTGACTCCATTGAGGTTTGTGGAGAGAAGTGGCCTGACAGTAGTACAGACAGCACTCTATACTCGTGAGTACCAGACATGCATATTTTAATGAACAGCATTATTAGAGTTTCCTCATGCCTTCAAGGGGTCTCAAATGTATGCTGTGTTCATTTATCAAATGTCACTGTCTTCCAATTACACTGAAAGCACTTACATCTATATATTTTATAGATAAATATACATATTTATGAAGATTAAACATTGATGTTTATGTAAACTGACAACTTTTAGGTTTTTGATCTTACAAACTTCTGAAACATTGTCAAAGAGTTTGATTATTGTGAATTATTTAGATTCAACTCATAGTATTACAATCTATTTTAATCTTGAAAGCTTGTTCTGTAACAGATAAAATGAGTCATAGCTTGTTTAATTTCAGAAGAAGATTACATGTTTTATGATAACATCTTTAACAATAACATAACGACACTCTTCAGCTGCCCTTACGCGATGATGGCTGTTTTCTTTCTTCAGAATCTCCACGCTGCTGCTGCAGTATGTGTTGCCTCTGGCAATCATCTCTTTTGCCTACATCCGTATCTGGATTAAACTCCGCAATCACATCAGCCCAGTTGGTCGCCATGACAGGCACCAGCGCCGCCGCAAGACCACCAAGATGCTGGTTAACATGGTGTGTACAGTTCCCAGCTTTCATGATCAAATATTATATCATAGTGTTCCTGCATTTTCATATTATTTTAGGCTTTCACATGTCGACAGCAAAAAGCCTGATAATGAAAACAATGAGTAATATCTAGTGGTTGACTGAAATGGGTTTTTATAATGACTCTTCATACCAGTAATATTGTGAAACATTATTATAATTTAACAGTTTTCTAATTTAATATATTTTAAAATGGAATTTATTCCTGTGATGGCAAAACTGAATGTTCAGCAGCCATTACTCCAGTCTTCAGTGTCACATGATCCTTCAGCAATTGTTCTAATATGCTGGTTTGCAGCTCAAGAAACATTTCTTATTATTCTGTTTTCAAGTTGTGCTGCTTAATATTATAGCATCATATATTTTTCAGGATTCTTTGATTGAAAATTCAAAAGAACAAAATTTAAAAGTCTTTACTGTCACTTTTTAAAATCAATTTAATGAATCATTACAGAATAAAAGTATTAATTTCTTTTAAGAAAATATGTTTATATATATATATATATATATGGACTTCTACAGTTGATGACTTCTGATGTTCACATCAAGGATTTTAGTCTTTTTTTAATGTGCCTTCTCTTTTTATTGTTTAGAGCCAGGACTGTTAGAACAGCATGCATTTCCCAAGAGTCTTCTGTAACCCAAATATTTTAGAGCTATTTTCTCCACAGTGATTTTGAAAGATGTTATAGTTGCCAATAATATAAACAGAGAACTAGAACAGGATGCAGATGAGGCTTTTTATTGCAGCTTTACCAGTACAGTAACATCTCACCCTGTCTGTTGCAGGTCGTGGTGTTTGCGGTCAGCTGGTTGCCTTTCCACGCTTTCCAGCTCACCATTGACATTGACCACAGCGTGTTGGACATGAAGGACTTCAGGCTTCTTTACACTGTTTTCCACATTGTGGCCATGTGCTCGACGTTTGCCAACCCACTGCTGTATGGCTGGATGAACCGGAACTACCGCAGCGCCTTTGTTTCGGTTTTCCGTTGCAAGGAACGGCTTGATTTGTTGCACGCCGAGGGCCAGGCTGCCACAGCAGTTTGCAACAAACCCAAAAAAGCTTTAGAAGCCCAAGATATAGTGACGACACATCTCAATGCAACAGATGTCTGAGATGACAAAGGTATATCTTTCTTATCTATCTGTCTGTGTCTGTCTGTATGTCAGACTATCTATCTATCTATCTATCTATCTGTCTGTCTGTCTGTCTGTCTAACTAAACTGCCCCTCTTTATGTTTATATGGTTTAGGTGAGGATACTGAAAGGACTCCTGATGTCAAATCGAATCTGTGGAGGATTCGTCATGGTGGGGAACGTCCTGGTGATTTATGTGGTTTCCAAATTAAGACACTTCATACCGTCACCAATTTCTTTATGGCACAACTTGCCATGGCCGATCTGCCTGTCATCATGGTGTGTCCCATCTATGCTGGCTTACACTCTACTGTGGGAATGGAGTTTGGAAGTACTTTGTTTCACTTTACTGTATGCTCAAGGTCTTGCTGTCCATGTCCCAGTGTTAAATGAAATTGTGCTGGTGGCAACATCACAACAATGTGACCTAGCTAAATTCTATGTTGTGAACTCAGTGCAGTAAAAGAGCACAGTCTTGAAGATCTTCTCATCTACATTAATGCATCTTCACCAAGATCTATAAGGTGGTTGAATATACTTATACTCGAAGCAAGAATATTTTCATGAATATTTCCGGATCTTGCCATGCGGATGCCTCTCCATTGGTAGGAAAGATAACTATACGCAATTTTGTTCATCATAGAAGAAGGATCATCATCATGAAACAGTTTCAGATGTTATCATATGACAAATTTGCGCTCTCTAATCTTTAAGCAGCCATCATCTTGTGTGAATTTACAGGCAGGTCATGCACTCAAATGGCTCTGGAAAGTGTTAACAGCAAATTGCTTCTCCTTTCATCTGAAAGTAATTTGCACAGAGGAATAGTGTGGCGGCACTCCTTCAGACTAACAACGGCACGATGACAGGGAGGTGTTTCTACCCCTGAGTTATGAATGTTTCAATACAAAGATCTGTATTAGCTCCTCTATTAAACCTCGAGGGATGTTCTGACATTTCAATACTTTTCATATGAAAATATTAAGAATGTGTATCATATAAAATACAGCACAAAGAATTATCATTGACAGTACTTGACAGATCAAAGTGGATTGTTCACTTGCTGGTTCACTTTTTAAAAACTTATCCCTAGTAATGGGTTGTAATGTGCAAATATGACAACATAGATGTGTAAGTAAAAAAAGAAAATGGGGAAAAAAAGGATTGCACAGGTAATGGAAACATGCTCTCTACTGTATATTGTTCTCTTCTGTAAAGCTGTCACATTTGCAATCACCGTGCCAGATGAATGTAATTTCAATGTAAGAAAAAATGTATCTGACACATTTTATATATATATA
>NW_015552614.1:1562771-1567706 GCF_001515605.1 Sinocyclocheilus anshuiensis | reverse complement strand
TATACACACACACACACACACACACAGAGCAATTCATCTGCCTTTGAAAATGTCACTTGCGGACATGAAACATGAAAATATTCTGTTATTCCCTTGTGTTCTCCAATTTCCTGAAAGAAAATCAAACACAAAGCTGCTTTAAGCAAAAAGCGATGACTCGTACAAGTTATGGGATTGCTGATGTATTTCTATTGACTTGGAAGGTATATGCCTGTCCACTGTAGAACTAAATGACTCCTTTTAACCTGAATCCTGCAGGAAATGAGAATGTCAAGTTTAATTATCACTATGGGCTTCTTTGTGGCTCCCACTTCAATTTGGGATGAGAATTGTCGACTCACAGTTTAATGCAGTTATATCTCATAAATAATTCTTATTTATAAGATATAGCTGCATTAAACTGTGAGTGTCATTTTTGTTAAAGGAATATTCTGGGTTTAATACTAGTTTTCTCTTGACATAGAAAATAATTTTGACCAGTTCTTTGGCAAATAAAAACAAACAATAATACATATACAATGGAAGTCTAAGTCATTACATGGCATAAATGTTGAAAAACACTATGTTTATTCATATGAAAGCCACTAAACATTTACATGATATGTACCAAAAAGGGACTGTTTACATGAAGAATCCACTCATAGAAATTACATCTGTAATGCATAACCAGAAATTCATCTGCCAAGAAAAATAGGACAATTAACTAACACATATTTTTGTACTGAAGTGCTTTAACGACAATATTAAACTAACGTTTCTGTTTTTTCACCCCTATGAAATTACTCCACGGATTATATTTGCATTTACTTATTGCAACAAGTAATTTGTCTGCCACACAGAATGCAAAATCACAGCCAATTAGAACTAATATGAGAGAGTTTGAACCAATGAGAGTTCACAGTGGGCGGGGCTGACAGCATGACACCATGGCACCAACATTTTTCTTAACAAGGGAAAGACGAGTCAGAATGCCAAATAGTCAAGTGGTGCCTAATTATTTAGTTGACTTTTTCATTTATGTTCCTAAAGCAGCACAGTCAGAAAAATCAATGGTTTAGTTTTTCTTTGGGGATCTTATTTCACACATCAACATCAGTTTGTCTGTGTTAGGGTGTTACAAAATTAGCTGCTAGTGTTGATCAGCCAGCCGTATTTAGCCTGTAGTTTTTAATCATTATATTTAAATAAGCATGAATGCTTTTAACTGGCACATTTTGAGAAAAGACAAAAAAAACAGACTTTCACTCTGCAGACACAATGTAACACAATACTTATGAACATATATATTTGTGGATGTTTTTGTGAAATGTTATACTTGCAAATAGTGTTTGTATTAACAGATATGTTTACATTTAAAAGACTTGCATATACATACCAAAACATTGGTTGATACCGACCAAATTGTGCTGTGATACATTAAAGCATTTTTTAATGTTGTGTTATTCGCAATTTATTTGCGACATGGCTCAAACTTTGTAAATAAACTTATCTGAATCGAATCTCAATTAAATTTAGGTCAGATGATTTACTAATTCTGATTGTCCTTAATGTCAGGATTTTGTTTTCACAGAAGGTTAAATGACAGTTCTAATATACGCAGACATGAAGCAATCCCTCTCTAAACCCCTCTTCCAATGATTTGCATGAAACAACGGTCTCGTAAAAACGAAATGATTTGATTCAGTGAAACGATAAATCCTAGCTGTCACTCTGAGGCACATAGGTACATTGCAACACACCTACCCACTCACACATGCTCTTTTTCTTGCTGTTTATATCCTTATTTGCATTGTGCACTTGTATTTCATCTGGTTATCAAACCTTGACTGATCAAAAAACCAAAGCAAAAATGTATTTTCAAATAAACTGTGGATCATCCATCATGTCTGTTTAATGTCACGCACAATATGAGGACAACAGGCCTTTTTCTTTCACACTCGAGATCTTTCCATCTCTATCTAGGTCTTTTCACAGACACCGACTGAAGCGGGTTTTTTTTTTTTTTTTGATTGCTTGGTCTGAACCCAAATTCTACTCTACCCCTCCCTTTTGGATCCAAATTCGCAGTATGATTGCTTCATCAATGTGAGCATCACAGTGAGTACTAACTGCAGATGTTTACTACTGTAACTAGACAACGACTGGAGATGTTTTAACTGTTTAAATTAAGTATTTGTCTGATTTATCACTAGAACTTTATACACACAGAACACCAGTTGCTTCTGGCCACTGTATTTCAACAATGGTTTGCAAGAATGAAAAGAATGTGAGCTGCTCTCCAAATGCAGTTTAGTCACAGAAAAGCAGCTATGCATAGAAATTAATTAAAGGAATAGTTCAGCCAAAAATGTAAATTTACTGTTAATTTACTCACCCTCAGGCCATAAAGTTACTGTAAAGTTTTAATAATTGTTCTAATTATATGAGAAAAGCGAAGTTCACACTACAACTATAACGATGCAGAGGAATGAAACAGGTGATGTATATCGGTGGAATAACTTTCAGAACAATTTTTTTTCTAGCTGATGAATGATAAAACATTGACAGCCAATCATAATCCATCCTGCTTTAAAGAATTCAGAACTAAGCAAGAACTTAAAGCGATAGCCAACAAAACTGAAGTGCATGCTTATAATAAACAGAACTTTATTGTCCACTGGTGTGGTCGCTAATATAGTTATTGTTATAGTCATCTTTATAGTTATCATTTAATACTGAAGTATACGTTGGGCTCCCCAGCTGGGGGAATTCACTGCTGGAGAGATGGGCTTTTATTAAAACTTGTCTGTCTATGCAGTAGAAACACCGGAAAACTTCACTGTATGTCATAAGTTGATGTATTTTGTGTCACCTGGTGGACTTTTGCTACACAGAGAATGATTATACAATTCATTTACATACACCACTGACATTGCTCTGGGCTGCTTTTTCATTTCCTTTTTAATTTCAATTGCAAATGGTGACAAAAGTCACATTTTTGAATGAACTATTCTATTATTGTTATGGAACACTAGAGAAATCGCTGAATGTTGAAGGATGTATTTCTGTCACTTTTTGCTGTTGTTGTATGGGAAAGAGCAGTGTGAACTTTCTTTAGGCCTTCTCATTTTGTGTTCCACAGATGGAAGAAAGGGCTTGGAATGACATAAATCACAAGAGCAGATGCTTTACGGGTACCCAATCTTTGAAGACCTTGTAACAGAGAGAAATAGTTTTGTTCCCTGTCTGCTGCAAGGAGTTCTAATATAGGGTGATTATTCTCACAGTGTTTGCGGGTCAGGTGATTGGCTGAAAATTTTTTTCTCTGTAACAGACAATGACTCTGAGAGGCAATGAATTAAATACGACAGCGTCCAAGTCCTGACCTCCTTGAACCATCTCTCTCTCTCATTTCACACACTCTCCACAGCTCTCCACAGCATGTTAGTTGCTCTTCAAATGCAATTCACATTCCAATATCATCAAATCAATTCCTGATATTGCTAAGCAGTAGTCATTACTACATGGCTTGAATATGATGTACAAGATGACACTTTAGTTGAACCAGAATTTTCTATGAATATTCAGCGGTAAACTTGTTTGTACCCACATTTGCATTTGCACTTGCTTAAAATACAAAATCAATGCAGATGGTGAAAATAACTTAGAAAGCCATAAATCAAAACTGGGCTTGTCCTCAGTTGATAAACACAGACTGTGGTGACTGTGTATGTAGGCAAGTACTGAAAATAGTCTAGCAGACTTTAAGCAGAATTTAATCAGACATAACAGCTAAACTTTGAGTGTGAATTAATTAGTTATTGATTGTCAGTGGAATGATAAAAAACTCTGCTGTTTGATTTTTGTTAGTGTTAATGAATGTTTTCAGCATCTGTCTTGTTCTGTTATAATTGCTATCACATTGTGAGACTTGACTTTATAATGACCTATATTGCCAATTTATCAGTTTAATTTGTTAATTCTTTCAGTTTAAATACATGAGAATTAGAAATAATAAAATTAACTTGGCTTTGCCTTTGGTGATTTAACAGAGTTTCTCTGCTGCCTCTCTGAATGCTGGAAAGCGAACATTTTTTGTGATCAGACTGATTTAAAGGGGTCATATGATGCGATTTAAATTTTTCCTTTCTCTTTGAAGTGTTACAAGCTCTTGGTGCATAAAAAAGATCTGTAAAGTTGCAAAGACTAAAGTATCAAATCCAAAGAGATATTCTTTATAAAAGTTAAGAGTCAACCACGCCTACCTAAAACGTCTCGTTCTAACACGCCCCCCACATATCTACGTCACGATGTGGGAAGATTTGCATAACGCCGCCCAAATGTTCAAGCAAAGAAAGAAGGCATAACTTTTATTCTCGCTGTAGTATTGTTGCTGCCGCCATGTCGTGAAGGTGCTGTGTGATTCGTTGCGAAAGCGAAACTACTTTCTTTGGTTTAAGTTGTATTTACAACATTGTTCCAGAACACTTCAACCGAAATATTCAGATGTCTGCAGCACATTTCATGGAGGACTGTTTCCTGATCCTGGTAGAGTAGACTACAATGCCGGCTGTTCTGACTCACAGACTGTAAGTACATTTTCATATTTAATGGATCTGCCACTGACGATTCAAACGTGAGTTCTGAGCAGTGTTGAGTACCGCTTGTTGTTTGTCATTTCTCCGATCACAAATGCAGACATGGTTTTATGTTTACGCGGCGCAATGCAACACGTAAAAAGACAGTATAAGTGATTATAATCCGTAATTATGTCCCCACTGGATGCAACAAATGCCTCGTTTGTAATGGGTTTTAATGTTTTTGTCTCGTAGCTCGGCCGGACAGGGTATCACAGTATGGTAAGGGGCGTAACATTTCCGTCATACACTTGAGGTATTCGGCCAATCACAACACATTGGATAGCTGGCCAATCAGAGCACACCTCGCTTTTCAGAC
>NW_015552614.1:1560275-1562670 GCF_001515605.1 Sinocyclocheilus anshuiensis | reverse complement strand
ACACATTTCATTACACCAAATACACAAAATAATGTTCTTTTTAGCAACATCATATGACCCCTTTAATAAAGACTGATGGATGTATTTAATCATGACTAAAGAATGATGAAATCAACAATGACTGATGAATTAATTTAATTACTAAAGATTAATTTCTCCTTCATTCAAATCTCAAACAATATATGAGCTTAGTTAAATTTCAAGATGTTTAAGTACCACAGGCAAATTAGAAGCAAGAAAATATCTAGTATTAGCTGCATTTAAAAGTATAATTTCCTTGTTTACCATGAATAAATGTTCCTGGATCAACATCCTTGTTGTGGTTTGAACAACAATCTTATCAACCAATCATTTCTTCCTGATTTCAGGGGTAGCTAATGCTTATAGGACTGAAGTTAAGAATTAGGTTCGGATTTGTTAGACCAAAAAGTTTTTTTTTCAGGACCAACAGAAAATGTTAGAAAAACCTTAGTCATCCTACATTTGTTTCTGCCCAGCAAGACGCCTTTTAAAGAAGCACACATTCTTTAATCTCTAAACAGCTAAATCACAAACTGAAAATGATTGTACAGTGGACACATGGTCTGCTTCACGATGAAGTATGATGATTTCCCTCAGTTCTGTGGCGAGAACAAGAATCTGCCTGCACAACCTCCAAAACAAAACCATTTTTCCAAAACAGAGGTTTATTTATTTGCACAAAGGACATGGTGTACCTCCTTGTTTACAGCTGAAGATTCATCACCAGTTGATCAACAGATAAATCAGAGAGTTTGTTCCCATCAGACACTGATAGACTGGAGGTCAAACAATCCACAGGCTATTACACACAGTTTTGTGTAATATATCCAGGCAAGGGAGGTGATCTACAACCACTGCAGAAGGTTCGTAAATCAGCCTGCTGATAAAAATGACTACATAAACTGAAGCCTTGAATTCGCCTGTTAAATGTGATTTACTCAAGAAGGACATGTTCCTGGATCAACATCCTTGTTGGTTGTAAAACAGCATTCCCATCGACCAATTGGATTTTAAGGTTTAAGGTTGGGTCTAATTTCAAGTGTAGGTTATAGTCAGGGTTAAGGATATGTATTGCACACAAAACGTCCCAGGTTACGTATGTAACCATGGTTACCTGAGGGAACGAGACGCTGCGTCGGAAAACGCTAGGGGAACGCCTTCAGCGATACCAAGCTCTGAATCATATGTATAATCAGTTGAATCGATGGGCGAGACGTCAGAAGCGGGTGACGTCATGACCAGGAAGCTTTAAAAGCACGTGAGCTCAGCCTCATCACACCGTGTAAGAAACGTGTAACCAAGGGGTCCTTGCCCACTGAGTGACCATCAAGAGGGGCGTGGTAGGCCGCTATAGCCGCCACGTAGACCTTCAGGGTGGAGTGGGTTAACCCCGCGGAGAAACGGGCCTGCAAGAACTCCAGCACTGTACTAATCGGGCAGTTAACTGGGTCAAGCAGGCGGTCTGCACACCATGAAGTGAAGAACCTCCACTTCAGGGCGTACAGTTTCCTCGTTGAAGGAGCTCTAGATTGGAGGTGGTCTCAACAACCTCGGTTGAGAGACCAGATGCTATGAGTTGTGCCCCCTCAGGGGCCACACCCACAGTTTCCACAACTCTGGGCGGGGGTGAAAGATCATACCCTCCGTCTGTGAGAGGAGATCTCTCCTGACGGGAATCTCCCATGGAGTGCCGTAGAGGAGAGAAATCAGGTCCGAGAACTACACTCGGCCCGGCCAGAACGGGGCTACTAGCAATAGACGGACCCCGTCCCGACGCACTCTCTCTAGAACTCCCGGGAGCAGAGCGATCGGGGGAAAGGCGTACAGACGAAGCCTCGGCCAAGTCTGTACCATCGCATTCAGCCCCAGTGGAGCTGGATGAGTCAGAGAGAACCAGAGGGGACATTGCGATGTCGTCTGAGTCGCAAACAAGTCCACCTAAGCCTGGCCAAAAACTCTCCATATCTGCTCCAGCACCTCGGGGTGAAGCATCCATTCCCCGGGCCTCGGCCCCTGCCTCGACAGGATGTCTGCTCCCATATTGAGATGCCCAGGAATATGAACTGCCCTCAGCGAGAGGAGCTTGCCCTGGGACCACACAAGGATCTGATGCGCCAGCTTGTATAAGGGGCGTGAACGTAGACCTCCCCGGTGGTTGATATAAAAGACCACCGCTGTGTTGTCGGTGCGCACCAACACATGGCAATCTCTTAGGTCTGGAAGAAAGTGTTTGAGGGCTCGAAACACGGCCAGCATCTCCAGGCAATTGATGTGCCACGTGAGATGGCGACCACTCCACAGACCACGGGCAGGGTGGCCACTCATGACTGCTCCCCAACCAGTGAGGGACGCGTCCGTCGCTAGCGTTACGCGG
>NW_015552614.1:1542932-1560150 GCF_001515605.1 Sinocyclocheilus anshuiensis | reverse complement strand
GTGGTCGAATCCCACACCACGCCCAGATAAGTGGTCCTCTGTAATGGAGAAAGCACACTTTTCTTGGCGTTTAGTCTTAACCCCAACTTTCCCATATGAGCGAGAACGACATCTCGATGCCGAACCGCCATCTACTCTGATTGAGCTAAAATCAACCAATAGTCAATGCAATTGAGTATGCGGACGCCCTGGAGCCGCAGAGGAGCCAGGGCAGCATCCACACACTTCGTGAAAGTACGGGGTGAGAGTGCTAGGCCGAAGGGAAGGACCCGATAGGAGCCGCCCTCAGCAGTCCTGGGCTTAAATCTGTCAGGACCGCTTCGTCGAGGGCTTCCTCGACTGAAGCACAACCCTCAGATCAGGCCTCGCCTTAGAACTGAATTAGAGTGCCGCCGTCCTCGGTCCCGCTGCGGGGGAGCGCGAGAGGCAACGCTCTGCTTTTGGACCTCCCTATATGAGGAGCTGGTACCTGGCTGGGGCTGCTCCCGCCCAGCAGCCCCCAGAGCTATAGAACGGCGAGGGAGAAACCGCTGGAATGCCGCCGCCTGTAACGAGCCTCCTGGTATCTGTCGATGACGGAATCGACAGCGTCGCCAAACAGACCAGAAGGCGCAAG
The DNA here is from genome assembly GCF_001515605.1 of Sinocyclocheilus anshuiensis. Classification (NCBI taxonomy): domain Eukaryota; kingdom Metazoa; phylum Chordata; class Actinopteri; order Cypriniformes; family Cyprinidae; genus Sinocyclocheilus; species Sinocyclocheilus anshuiensis. Next base: position 1,559,534 of record NW_015552614.1, on the reverse strand, counting down.
CGGGGCATCCATGTAATCAGAGGCGGGGACGAATAAGCAGACCGAGAATGGTTTCTTCCACGATCTCGACACCTCGGTGTGGAGATCGAGAAAAAACGGCAGTCTCCGGCGCGAAGGTAGCGACTTGGCCCGCAGAAAGCGTTCATCGAGTTTGCTTTTCTGCGGTTCAGTCTGTTTGCGGGCCACTCGATGCTCAGCTTGGCAACCGCACGAGTAACTACCTCCATTAGCTCCTCATATTGTGGGGATTGAGGGGGCGAATCCTCGACGCTCTCCACATCAACCTCCTCGGAGGAAGATAGGAGAAGCGCCGAGCCCGCTCTCCGGGGGGAAGTAGCCGCAGAACGGGCTTCCGATCCCAGCGAGCGGGCAGTGGATCTGGCAGGTGAGGAAGAAGATAGGAACTCGCCCATCTCCATTCCCTCCACCAGATCCAGCTGCGAACCCAACGAGCGTAGCTGCCGCTCCGCCCTGGCGGAAGCGGGGCCAGCACCGTGAGGAACGCTGGTGAAGGCTCCCTCCTCAAAGAGAGCCTTCCGGGAGCGAAGCAAACACAGTGGCAACTGCTCACAATGCGTCGGCTCATAATGCGTCTCAATACTCTCCTTTTTTGTCTTTTGCTTAGATATCTTTTTTTTCTGCTGGAGCTTATACTTTGAATGCTTGTGCAACTTTTTTTGGACAGACAACAATAAATAAGACTCACAGAACATAAATCGTGACCGACACACACAGAGAGCTTTGCTGAATGACAGAAAGCTAGCGCCGGCTGCACCTCACGTGCTTTTAAAGCTTCCTGGTCATGACGTCACCCGCCTCTGACGTCTCGCCCATCGATTCGACTGATTACACATATGATTCAGAGCTTGGTATCGCTGAAGGCATTCCCCTAGCGTTTTCCGACGCAGCTCGAGTTCCCGAAGGGGAACTGCAGTGCCAGCATCACAAACTCTATTCAGATACTCTCTGAGTATTGTAGGTACTTCTTTTGAAAAAGTAATTACTTCACAACTGTTAAAAAATACATTTATATATGAATGTGTAGTATGAATGGAATCCAGATGTACTACATTCGTCGTTGTCATTTGACCTACTAGCTTCAGTTATGTTCACAAATTCTTTCCTATGGGCTTATAGGATAGCCCATAGGAAAGAAAAATCAAAAGTGAGATCTCTTTAACATCTCAAATATTTCTCCTAGACAGAAATGAGGTTACTTTAAGATCGAATGGAGATTTTTGCTTGAGTCTCCTGCTCCTCAAACTTGTCTCCTGAGACAAAAACTCTAACAATCTCACAATGGTCTCCTTTAAAGTGTTAGAAGAGATCTCAACAACATCACACACTGTGCTCAGATATTTCTCCTTAGCTAGAGACATTTTTTCCCAAATGGGCAGCTCTAGCCCCGAATAAGTTGCAAAATTGAGTCAAAAGTTTGGCTAGTCAAGACTACTCCAACTAGGATAACAAAGACTGATGGTCCAGGAACATGTCCTATATGTCTAAATCACGTTGTGCTTTTTGTACATTCTAAAAAAATAATTTGTGAGCTCAAAAAAAAAAAAAAAAAAAAAATTAACAACAGTTTACATCAGTTTTTTTTTTTGGAGTTATGACAACTTCTAATTAAATTAAATTCTTCAACCAACAAACTACACTGAGTTAGAAGAACTTAATCATTTGTAACATAAACACATATTTCTAAATTGATTACTCAAAAAAAATGTAGTTTCTCTAAGTAATGGATTTGTGGACCTGGAACCAATTTATATGATCTTTTTTTCAGATCAAATCCACAGCTATCATAGTACATGCTAAATGTAACTTAGCATGTATGTTTAATGAACAAGTAAGATTTTATTTGTCACTGGAATAAGCACAGTGATTGCCAATAGAGTCTCTTCAGCACAATGGTAACCACAAAATCTTCAACATAACAGAAACTCTTTTAAATGTCAAACATAACAGCATTAAACAATAACAGGTCTTTCCATTCACTTAAAAAACACATAACACTTAATTTCAACATTTGCTCTCCTTATCCAGTCCTATGCAAAGCATGCTGGGAACTAGAAATCCACTACCCAAATTCCGAAGTTAACAAGACAATTTTATTGAGTTCCTTCAACTTAAAGTTCAAATTTTCCTTTCTCTTTGGAGTGTTACAAGCTGTTCGTGCATAGATAAGATCCCTAAAGTTGCAAAGACTAAAGTCTCAAACGAGTTTTGAGCAGTGTAGAGTAGCACTTGTTGTTTTGTCATTTCTCCGATCACAAATGCAGACATGGTTTTACGTTTATGCGGCAAAAGACAGTATAAGTCATTATAATCCGTAATTATGTCCCCACTGGATGCAACAAATGCCTAGTTTATAATGGGTTTAATGTTTTTGTCTCGTCGCTCCGGGACACGGCATCACAGTATGGTAAGGGGCGTAACATTTCCGTCACATGATTGAGGTATTCGGCCAATCACAACACACTGGATAGCTGGCCAATCAGAGCACACCTCGCTTTTGAAACCGATGAGCTTTGTAAAAAATTGATGCGTTTCAGAAAGGCGGGGCATAGAGGAGAAACAATAATGTACAGTATGTGGAAAATAATGTGTTTTTTTAACCTTAAACCGCATAAACACATTTCATTACACCAAATACACAAAATAATGTTCTTTTTAGCAACATCATATGACCCCTTTAATTTTTAAAGAAATTAAATTAACACAGAAATTTGAGTTTAAATTACACACAATATTAAGTTAATGTAATGAGCAACATTATTATGTCAACTGAATTCAACAAAATAATGTTTGCAACTTATTAAATTAGAATTTTTTACTTGCAACCATGCATTTATGTATGTTTTGGTAACCGGTCACCTGAATCATTTTTAGAGTGAAGGTGATGCTAATGGTGCCCTATTATCTTGTCTATTATCTGAAAACTGTGGTATTATGCACAAAAATGGATGATCAGTAAACTAATTTGATACAGTAACAGCTCTTCTTTTACAGTGACTTTTTTCAACTTCTGTTGAGGTAGAGTAGCCTATATATGACAATGCCACAGCATAATCATATGAATTTAAGAGGCCTTAACCACTCTTAAATAAGATACTTAAATGTTATTTATGTTATAAGCACTTTTAAAGAGTGGATTTATAACCATCTGAAGATATTCTTGAACTCAGCATGCCATATTAATCACATGAAAATGCTGATGCTGAAATTTTCAGTCTACAAGGTATTAGGTGTTCATTCTTCATCCAGCATCTTTTCTCTGGCTATTTTGGTTAGTTGGGGTTCATTAGATCACATTTTGATGAGCATATCCTTTTGAAATCAGAGGCTGTTGCAGGATGCTGTCAGCATAACTCAAGCTCAGTATCTCTGGCTATTTGACATCAAGATATAATTAACAATTTGAAATGACTTTAAAAAAAAAATTAATATAAGATAATATAAGACACAAATCTGTCTTTTTCTATCTGTCTGTGCTGTAAGCGAAATCCATCTGTTCTTAGCACTAATGTGATTAATTTAAAGCGGAGCCATGCCAACTTCCTGCTACTAATATAATGCCCTGCGGTTGTGTTGTTACATTTCCTATAGAAAGAGAGAGAAACAGAGAGAGAGGAAACCTTATCACAAAAACAAAAGGCTTAAGGGTCAATAAAATTACGGTCGGTTTATATGGACAAAATTCTAATATATCACTGAAAGTGTTTTCTAAAGCTGCTTTTTTTTTTTTTTTGACTGCCACCAGGTCACTTTGAGCTGTCTCGCACCAAGAATCGCATTTCCCCTGAAAATGTAAATGCAAACCTCATTGATTCCATCAGAGGGGGTGAAAATGACTTCCGCTGCCAGAAATATTTTTTGATTGGTTTTCATGAGCGATGAACCCTGTAAATGTTATAGATGACTGTGCACTGTAATGTTTGCCAAGCAGCCCCAGGCAAGCCGAACTCCGCTGCAGTCATCAACGCTACCCTCCTCTCTGCAAGAGAAATTATCTGTGATAACAGGAAATATGGTGACAGTAAGCCACCGTGGACCTACCGGATCAGAACAAATGCATGTCATGTTTTTTTATAATTAGAATCGGGGAGATAAAAAAAGTGAGAACTAGACATTTACGTTTTTCCGAAGAGAATGAGAGTGGTACTTCTTTACACAGAACTCACTGCCATGTTGCCAGGCTGTTGCTAAGTGGTTAGTTAGGTGTTCTGAGTGGCTGTTCTGGGTGGTTGGGTGATTTGATGGAAATTTACTAATATTTATACCGCGGTAGATATGTTTGCACAGCTGTCATTGGGCATGACTTTCGTTTACATGTTAGAAAAATTAAGAAAGATGAAGAGTTTGTTTTTAAGGGGTGTTGTTAGGCAAACATGTATAATTTTGCATTATTATACAAATCAATTAATGTGCAGTCATAGATGTAACTAAAATCATTAATAAGTTTAATAGGTACACTTTGCTAGTACTGGGTTTGGACCAACTTTTGTCTTCAGAACTGCCTTTACTCTTTATGGGATAGATTCAACAAGGTGCTGGAAACAATCCTCAGAGATTTTGGTCCATATTGACATAATAGCATCTGCACATCTATGATGAATCTACCGTTCCTCCACATCCCAAAGGTGCTGCTGGATGGAGATCTGGTGACTGTGAATACCATTAGATTATAGTGAACTCAATGTCATGTTCAAGAAACCAGTTTGAGATGATTTGAGCTTAGTGACATGGTGCGTTATCCTGTGGAAGTAGCCATCACAAGACATGGTTTACAACAATACTTAGGTAGGCTGTGGCATTTAGACAATGTTCGATTGGTAATAAGGGGCCCAAAGTGTGTCAAAAAAAATCCCCCACACCATTGCACCACCAGAAGCAGCCTTAACCATTGATACAAGGCAGAATGGATCCATTCTTTCATGTTGTTTACGCCAAATTCTGACCCTACATGTCGCAACAGAGATCGAGATTCATCAGACCAATCAAACTATTTCTAATCTCTTTTTTTAGTCCAATTTTGGTGAGCATGTGCTATTTGTTTCTTTTTTGTCATTTCCAGCAAAAATAATTGTCAACAAATAAAAACATTCATACCCCGTTGTAAGATTTTGATCATACCGCCCACCCCACATTAATATTATTCTATGATATTCAATGACATTCTTGTATTAAGATATGGCCCAGATTCATCCTCCTGTGTTAATCTAAATCTTGTCTTCTTTTTCATCTGCTAAAAGAAAATAATAGTGCTGTTAAATATTATAAATAGTGGATACAAAAGAAAAGGTCACTGAAGGTGAAAAATGGATGTTATACAGCGAATATGTCAGACAAGCAATCTGCCCAGCCATTATTATCACTTGAAGCAGCACAGATCATTAGATAACAAAGATACATCATACTAATTGGGAGTGGATGCATGGGGGGGGCGAAATATAATACATGCAGAAATGGAAATAAACACGTCCCAACGGAAGGACTTGATAAGGGAGCATCAAAACAAACAGAACTGCACAGACCATTAGCTGCCAGAATCTTCAAACCTGCATCCATCACTTATTTATTTTTATACCACGTTTCCTGTCACTAGATCGGTTCATGTAATTCTCAAATGTCCCGAAGTTTCCTGCGAATGGAAGTGGGTTTTATGCAACTCTCACAATGTTGAAAATTGCCCCATAGAGGCTGATCTCGATCAGGTGGCAACAAAGGCTCGTTCCCCAATCAAAAGCCACCCTAGAGATGAATTAATTCTGTATTTTAGTCTTCAAGTCAATTTGCTTTTCATCTAACTTTACACTCTCAGCAGAGTACAGTTTCCTCCCTTTGATTGTGTATCATATGTTATGATGATCTCAGCAGACCCTTTCTTTTAAACAAGAGAATACAAACCCACCGCCATGCTTCCTCAGTGTGTTGATTTAAAAAGTATTCTCTCACCCACACTTACAAACACTGTATATTCAAGGACACACCGATGGTTGATGTGGTCTTCAGTCAAGCCATGATAGAGGGCGCTATGGGCAACGGTATACCCATGCCGTCATGCTGAAGGGATGAGTGCCTTATTGGATGAGCTAAGTCAAAGACTCAAAGGAGTCCTCACCCTTGCACCAGCAATGCGATCATAGACCAGAGCTTCTCAAGAATGGAGGTCTTAACAGGAGAGAGGAAGCCTAACTAAGTTCTTATTCAGGCCAGTGTCCAAGGAGGCTCACAGAGAGCCTAACACTCAGAGCTAACTAACCCGTGAATGTCTGCAGAGTGGAAGCCTAAATACAACACCTCTTAAATGAGAGGTGGCCTAGCAACACTCCACACTAATGTCAGTAGCCAAGGAGGCTCCCAGAGAGCCTAACAACTTAGTATACTACCCTACCGCTTATCCGAGCTCTAGAAGATCATAATCTCATAATACAAGAAGTATGAATGACTCTCCAAATAGAGAGGAGAGATAACAATGCCGCACACTCAGGATATCTTGTAAGGAGGCTCACAAGGAGCCTACTACTCACATTACTCTCTGATCAGAGCTCTGAGGAGTGGAGGCCTCAACAATTGGAGGCCTAAAAACACTTGCAGTATCCAAGGAGGCTCACAGAGAGCCTAGTCAACTTGGCAAACCTGCTCTGTTTAAGAGCAAACTGGGGTCTAACACAGATAGAAAGGTCATGAAGCACCCGGCGTGTGCCCTTACCATAAGCATGGATTTTAGAAAAGGCACGGAGCAGTCAGCGCGTGCTCTTACCATAAACATGGATTTTAGAGAAGGCACGAAACAGTCAGCGCGTTTCATCATGACGACATTCTAAAACTAGAGGAAGCATAACTACGCCCCATGCTCAGGACATCTTGTAAGGAGGCTCACAGAGAGCCTACACTTCACAGATGCTGTTCTAGCGGAGCGCTGGTGAACGGAGGCCTCAAAGAAGATAACTCTCTATAGCGAGAGGAGGCCTGACAACGCTCGCAGTAGATGGCCGAGCTCTAGGAGCGGAGGCCTTGGCATGATGACTCTCTAAAAGCGAGAGGAGGGCTAACTACGCCCCACGCTCTGGACATCTTGTAAGGAGGCTCACAGACAGTCTACAACACACAGATGCTGTCCTAGCCTGACAAGGCTCGTAGTAGCCAGGGAGGCTCACAAAGGGCCTAAAAACAGGCAGCAAACTGCCTGGCTGAGCTCTAGGATTGGAGGTCTCAACATGACGATTCTCTAAGATGAAAGGAGACCTAACTATGTCACATATTTAGGACATACTGCAAGGAGGCTTACAGAGATCCTACAACTCGCACGTGCTAGCCTATAGCTGGGCTCATAGATAACCCTTCCTAAAAACAGTGGCCAAGAAGACTCAGAAAGCATAACAACTCAGCACCACTGCGTGACGGATCTCTGAGGATGGAGGCCCCACTAGCACAAGCATGCTAGTTGAAACAACAGATTCTATCACTCTGAAAATGCCTGCCAATGTCAAGTTCATTGTCGTGTTTAGACTCATGCTTCAGACACTGGTCATGCCGGAGGCATTCCCCATAGCGCTCTCTAGGGGATGCAGCGCGAGTTCCCTTTCAAAAGGGAAGCTCAATTTTCATTAGCCATCACTCCATGCTATAGTATCAATAGTCACTTGTGGTTGTCATAAAAACATGGACTCTAAAGATTCCAAAATAGTGTTCAGACATTTTTTTTTTATTTATATTTTATTTGGACTTGTAGTGATAATGTAGTGCAGATATTATAAATTAATTATTTTTTTTAGCAATATGGTCCTGTCTACTAAAGTTCTTTAGACTAGCTAAGGATCTTTGAACACTTTTCTGAGGTACATGTATGTTACAAGACACTAACAGGTGTCTTGTTGTGTACAAGATGTTTTATTAACATCTTTCCACATTTGAATATTATATATTTCAGTAAGTACTATATCTTTGAACATCCTATTATGTTCATGCATGTTTTTCGTGCTATAACTAGTAGTGAAAAGGAAAAGATAATCTGTAAGTCTATATAATTGTAAAGGATTTTGTTTAATTTTTTTTTTTTTTGTACTTTTTAAGACAAAGTTTGGGGGTCAGTAAGATTTAAAAAAAAAAAAAAGAAATTATCACTTTTATTCACCAAGAATGCTTTAAATTCTATTTAAATTAAAACTATTTCTAATAAATGCTGTTGTTTTGAACTATTCATCAAAGAATCATGAAAAACAATGTATCACAGTGTGAAGTGGGGACCTAACTCTGAGGGCTGATCATCACTGGTCAGACACATTCCCATTTCCCCTCCATATTCCGTTATTTGAGCGGGTGTACGCTCACTCGGCATTTATTCAAATTATCCACCTGTTCATCTTCCCGTCCATAACAAACCATTTGTTTTTGTGTATGAATGTTAATTTTATATTGGAAGAATCTTTAAACTTTATTTAATGATTTATTTTGCTTTACTACTGTGGTGTTTATGTGTATGTCGGTATGTAAAAGGTAAATTGATAATAGTGTATCTATTTCTTTTGCTACATTTTTTTTTTTTTGTATATAGTATTCACTGTGCATACGAGCACTGTGGATTTGTTCAACTCCTTGTGAATAAACATTGATCGTGCACCATATTGCATTTATGAGTTGAGCCATCATTTGTTTTCAACATCAAGGACATTTACCACATCCAGGAAGTGTTCTGCAAAGCACCTTCTTCACACACTGAAAATTCAGCTTTCCATCACAGAAATAAATTGCATTTTTACAATATATTAAAATAGAAACCAGTTATTTTAAATTGCAGTAAATATCTCACAATACTTTTTATTTTGATCAGTCTTGGTGAGCATACGAGATTAAAAAACATCAAAAAGTCTTACCAGCCACCAAACTTTTGAACGTAGTGCATATATAATTTATAAATTATAAACAGCGCAGGATCAGGATGTAAGTCAAGTTTAATGTTGCTCAAGTGTAAACTGTGAGCAGTTTATGCAATGTATTATGCTAATAGCCTATATGTTCAATGATGTGGAAAACAATATATTGAACAATAAAACAATATAATGGAAAGCCACTTTTCTGAATGTTCAATTATTTACCTTTGAGCTATTTCAGAACTGAGCTATGATGGCTGTATGTAAAATCCAATCCCTAGATACAATACATAAAACAAAATTACCCATTGCATTTGTAAAATTAAAAATTGAGTCAACTCCTCTTTCAGCACAAAACAATCACCTTTGGCAGCCACCATCCCATTTGGCACTGCTTTTTGGCAACCACCATAATGAATTGATTAGACTCATCCTTTAGCAAATACCTCCCCCACTGTCTGCTGGGAATAGCATGTTGCTAACTTACCTAATTCATTGCAGTAAGCAGTAATTGTTTACCTGTATCCTTATGAAGGTCATCACCAGCAGGCAGGATGTTGAGTCATAAAGCCATCCCTATGGATCCAGCATTGAAAACACATGACAATCGTAATCATCTCAGGCACTCCACTGTCTTCCAGTCATTATGGAAACACAGAAAACAACAGTCATATGGTGAATCACTATTGCGTATGTCACACTATAGTGATTGTGAAAGTTTGGTATATCATTCATCAACATGTTCAAAACTTGCTCACCAGGCTGCATTTATTTGACCAAAAAAAACTGTATAAATAGTAATATTGTGAAATATCATTATTTGAAATAACTGTTTTCGATTTGAATACATTTAATTTAAATACATGTAATTGATGCAAAGCTGAATTTTCAGCAGCCATTACTCCAGTCTTCAGTGTCACACGATCCTTCAGAAATCATTCTAATATGTTGATTTGCTGCTCAAGAAACATTTTTTTTTAAATCAAAATTTTTTTTTTTAAGTTGTGCTGTTAAAATATTTGTAATGATACCTTTTTATTCAGGATTCTTTGATGAATAGAAAGTTCGAAAGAACAGCATTCATTTGAAATAGGATTTTTTTTTGTAACAAAACCTTTACTGTCACTTTTGATCAATGTAATGCATTTTTGTGGAATAAAAACATTAATTTCATAAAAAAAAAATACCCCAAATGTTTGAACAGTAGTTTATAATAACTTGTTTTACCTCAGAAAAAGAGAAAATCTATTTATATCACCTCAGAGCAGCATTAGGCTTTTTTACACTCGGTGTAAAAATTAACAGTCTGTGTAAAGACACCTTCTGCCACTTTTCTGTGCCACCTTTGCAGTGTGAATTTGGCAATAGTTCGTGAACAGCATTTCTTATTTTTCAAAAACCCGGTTTCATTCTGGTTTGTAACACCCACATTTCACAATACCAATTACTGATAGACAAAATCAAGTCCCGTACCATGTTTTTTCTTAATGAATAAGATTTTCACAAAATGCGTCAGATTACAGAAGTTAAATAAGGCTTCTTTACACAGCCGAATGTTCAAAATTTAGTGTAATAGTGCAATGCTGCATAAAAGCCAGTCTAAATTACGCCTGCTCAGACATACCTAAGCCCCTAGTGTCAATGTATACAGTTGTAATTGCTGTGTATATGCATTTATTACAGTCCGTGACACCTAAATGCCACTTCAGAAGCACTTCTGTCTCAACTTTTCAGTGTAAATTTGGCAATAATTTGTGAACAGCGTTTCATGCTGACGTTTCTCATATAAGGATCAGCATTTAACTTTTCCCTGAGTTTTAAACTGTAATAAATAATAATGTATTTGTGTGACTTTTCCTTTCATTGCATTTTTGTATTTGTACCCATAGCACTTTACGCTAACCCGCCTTGTGTGTACACCAGCTCTAGTCTATTCAACAGAGGGTGACCGCAGTGAACTGAAGTGTGCCATCTGTCCTCTGGACAGATTAAATAAATGCCTCAAGAGGCAATAGTGCAATCCACATTGCTGGGTAGGGCAGCAAAGCAAAGCTTTTCTTGGAAGCTTGTACAACAGATTCTCCTGCGTAATGCTACAGGATGGCAGATGGCTACTACCAACACAGCTGTCAAAAAAAACAAAAAAAAAAACAGACTGAAGTGAAACCTTGGGAGGCTGTGTTGTTTCTCCTTGTGCTCCAAAACAGCATTAAATCTGATTTTGTTTGCAGATGAACAGATTGGAGATTCCATGATGCATCCCTCTAAAAACAGTTCACTTTTATCGGGAAAGAAAAAAGAAACTACTGGGGAATGAGAACAATTCAACTTACCCTGAAGCATAAGCATTTATCACTAAGCTACAGCTTCAACTCATATATTGATTTTTTTAACATGAATCATCACTTAAACATGTTTTTAATTTTGATCTGGCCACACAAAAGAAGTGCTCTGTGATCTCTGTGATACTGGTGATGTACATGGGATCATTGTCCTTTTCTCACAATCATAAAGACCAAAGGATTGTTTAGGGTCAATTACATGACACTCTTGTTCCTATTCATTTCTATATTTAATTATCAAAAACCTTTCAAATAAATTTCAGACTTGAATATAACTACTGTATGATGAACATGTTTTACATTTCTGAAATGAATTAATTTTCATATGACATGACACTCACTTTTTGTGTATGGTGTTGCGGAAGTTATTCAGTTAAATGCATTTTAGCCTTTCAGACAAATTCATCTCTTCTATGATGAATAAGGTTGACATTTCTGAATTGGACATTTTTTTTGTTTTTATTGTGGCTTAAAGTAACTACATAATGAAAACAGGTTATTTTGAAATTCCTGTAAAACAGGAAACAATATCACAGATGATAAATAATTGTAATTTGACACAATATTAATACTTACAAGTTTCATATGGTTTAGACAACTTTCAAAAGTAACTTTCCCATAATGTTTGCAAAATGATAAAATGGAATGTTCCCTTAAGATTTTCTCTAATATTCACATAACCAAGAAAAAAAAAATAATAATTTTTTTTACATTTAAATAACTGGATGTTTTGAATGTTCAGAGAACATTCAGAAATAATGTTTTCATAACGTTAGCAAAATGTTCCTACAACATGTTTTTGTTATCTGGGACTGCCCCAGCAATAACATATTCAGATCATTTGAGGTTCCTGCTCTCTTAATATCTTAATAGCAGACCGATAATGATAAAAAAAAACAACTAGCCTACTACAACAACAACAACAAAATCTACCTGCTCAAATATTCACATCTGTCATAACTCAGGTAAAGCTGAAGATAAGCGTTCAGCTAATGAAGCAATGGAGCGTGATGAGAACATTGGCTTAAAATAAGATAACAGTAAAACGGTCTGATATGGATTTTGACCAGCTGGACATCTTATTATTCTATCTTATTATTCTATCATTTGTTTGGATGCTGGTCTCTGGAAAACACATCTTTGCATAATTTACTATGATATTTTCCCTAGACACTTGGTGGATGTATCAGTAGGTGGTCTGCAGTGGCCTTATTATTAAAGCTGCAAGCCTTCCCTGCTTAGTAAATTAGACTGTGCGATCACATTTGCTCACTCATCAGTGCTGTTCTTGATAGCAGGGGACAATTATAAGTGGCTATGCATCCTTCAGCTGTTCTCATGTGGAGAAAATGCATGTTTGTTGTGGCCTGAGAGGGAGACAGCAATTTGTTCCACAGAATCAATGTGCCAATAAGAGCTAAGGCACTGATCTAAAGCATGAAGGAGGCATCCAGTGCCATTAAAAATACATTAGGGCCAATCTGTGAACCAGCAGGGATTTGCTGGACTGTCTCTGGGCTGCCAATAAGAGCATGTAGAGGTAACCAGGCACTTAGCACACTAAACTGAAAATCGATAATTGGTGCTGTCGTGAGTGACAATGACACTTCTTCTTTTTTTTTTTTATATGGCCTGGTGATTGGCGGATTGGCCTTTCCAGAGTCTGGTTACAGCGGTGATAGTGATAACGGTGCGATGCATGTTTACTGTGACGTTTATTGCGTACATCAGAAGTGTTTCCTCCAGAGAACCCTTACGCAAACATTTTTTTTTCCTTATATATGAATGATCAGTATATTAAATGATTTATTGAAAATATACAGAATAATATATTGTGTTAATATATTACTTCTAATGAATAATACATAAGGAATTGCCACTTTCATATATTGAAAAATATGTGACAATATATTTAATTCTAATATATGTAATTTTATATTCAGTAAAACACTTCATAACATATACTGTAGATGTCCATGTGATAAGATATGGTACTGCATGTGTATAAATATAATGCACATATTTACTCATGCAGTATTTACACACATAAATAGACATATAATATATTTTTTTATATTTTATAATTATTTACATTATATATGTTTCATATTTTCATATGTAGCTAGTTAACAACAGCACAAGCACACCTGCATGTATTAAAGCATTTAGCGAAGAGTCTATCAGCCATTACTTTTTAAATAAGAGTGCACAGCCATAACTTTTTCAATAAAGTAATATATAGTTTTATTGGTGTTAAGCAAGTCGTCAACCTAACCACAGGCTTTTCTCTTCAGCACAGTGGCAACCCCACAAACTCAGACATACCAGAAACCATTTTAAGTTCCAAAATAATAGAACATTAAACACTAACAGATCTCCTACTATATTAATATTGAGCAAAACACATGAAATAACACTTCATTTTATGATTTACTCTCCTGTAACAGTCAGAAGCAAAGCATGCTGGGAACTAGAAATCTGCTGTAACTCATTCTGTGAATGTCTGTATAAATGTGTGTACATACATTCACATTTATATGGGAACATGTATGTGCAATATACTGTATGTGCTCAGTAAAGAATAAAGCTTTATGAATATTACCTGTAATGCTATTTTTGTCTTCATTTCTAAATATTTTTATACTGTATGTATCAATATATAGCCATACATGGTCAATGCATATATTGCAGTATATTGAAAAATATAAGCACTAGTTTCCCATATATGGAAATTTATTATGTAATATATCACATTATATTTTGCAGTATATTCCCATATATTTTTGTTCTGTAAGGGTGAGCAACATGGAGCGTACGCTTTGCTGATAGCAGCGAGTTTGAATTTGTTAGAAGTTGGCAGTTGTAATCACCAACACAAAAGCAGCAGTCAATATTTTGCATTGAAACTCTTTCTCTATGTATGTGCACTGAAAAAAAAAACAATTAACACATTATATATATATATATATATATATATATAATTTTTTTTTTTTTACATTTTAGTGTTGGGTGAACTATTGCTATTACAAATGCACAACTACAATATCATTGGTTGTTGTTGGAGAAAGTTTGATCAGTTTTACTCACAAAATGAAAAAAAAAGGAAGTGAATGTCAATGGCCCTTATTGCCCATGCATTTTGTCCATCCTAGACTGTTATGTTTGACACACACTTAACTTTCAACACACGTTTGCCACTATTATGGCTCTCAGAACAGACATTAAGAGGATGAGTCAACTAAATGAGAAAAAGAAGCGACAGTGTGCAGTAAATCACATTAACAGACAGCAACACTGTTTTGTGTGGGGGGGAAAAACATATTTTTCAAAAGGCATTCTTTACTTTCTGTGTAAAACTTTATTAATTAGGAAAAACTACTGTAATGTGAAAATAAATAATTGGAGAAAGACTAGATATATTTTTAATATTGTTCCATATACTGCATGCTTGAACAGATGTAGCAATATATTTAAAAAATATATTGCATATTTTTGAACAAAACAAGGAAAGAGATTTGTGCTGTGAACTGTTATATGAATGATACTATAATAAATGTTTCCAAGATAATAATAAATGATGTTAGAATTGTGCAGAAATTTCTTCACACTAGCAGAGAGATAATGAAGGATTTTTTTGTGTCTGCTACTTATATATTTTTTGGAAATGAGCTGAGCTGTGATGTGTGAAATGGAGACAGATAATTGGATCAGCAGTCATCAGACTGACATAACCCTGTGTGATTGATCAGATCCCATAAGACCACATCTTCCAAGATATGACATGACAAAGAAGCTGAAACTGTAGAAGAACAGACAGCTGGCAATGCAAAAAGACTGTCAAATGCAGGACAGAGGCTGTGCCACCTTTAATGTGTTGTTGTCCAGCACAGAGAAATAAAGGAGTTATGGACCGTAGTTTGAACCAGTGACAATAAAATGAAAAGATCAGCCATTATATGGCATTTCAACTCTTGAAAATGAAAAGATTAACCCTTATGGAACATACATTTGGTTACTGTGCTTTGTAAACAGTAGCTCCAGTTACAAAGTTAAGGTTAATATAACAAGGAGCATCAACTGGCATTGTAAAACTGGAATAAATTGTTCAGACGTTTATGCATTTTTGACGGAGACCGATGTTTGATTTCAGTCCTATTATTTATTATGGCATGTATAATGGAATACTGTGGACTGAATCATTTTATTAATGAACCCATGGACAAAAATAATGCATGCAGAAAACAATAGACCTGGATTTAGGTCAAATGATTAATAAACATTTTTTCAAACATTTTATTTGAATTTAGCGCTATATCTAAATTGTAAATATGGAACTAAATATTTAAATAATATTCAAAATGATGACGCCTCTTGGCGACGTCAGCCAATGGATCACTAACCATCAGATGAACCAATGTGACTGGCAGGTAACCAACGGCACAGCAATCTAGATAGTTTTTATATTATGCACTTTTCTGTATGAGTGATATGACACTGCTTTGGGAAATGTACATATTTTGTTGAGAACCAAAAGGGCGATTTATAGCTCAGACTGCGATATCACCGCTGCCTGTAGCATAATTTCAGTAGGCCTACACTGATCACTGAGTTCAGTTCACACAGTTGACCGCCCAGAGGTAGCATAACATAAGTAGTCTATTTTGCATATTAGCTTCATATTTAAAGCTGCTGTGAGCAGTTTCTGCCCCAGTGATGGCAAGAAACGGAACTAAATAAAAATATTGACTGTGTATATATATATATATATATATATATATGTGTGTGTGTGTGTGTGTGTGTGTGTGTGTGTGTGTGTGTAAACTGGGCTGTAAAATTAATGAACTTTAATCGCCACCTGCTGGGCATGTTGTACAGTCAAACATCAACCACCACCACCACCACACACCAGCTTCTGATAGACTAGCAGCTGAATGTAAATACCCATTAAAGGGATAGTTCACCCAAAAATGAAAATTCTGTCATCATTTACTCACCCTCAGTTGGTTGGTGGGTAGGAAAAAAATACCATGGAAGTCAATGGCAACCACCAACTGTTTGATTACCAGCAATCTTCAAAATATCTTCTTTTATGTTAAGAAAGCAACTCATACAGGTTTGGAACGACATGAGGGTGAGTAAATGATGACACAGTTTTCATTTTTGGGTGAACTATTCTTTTAATATTACTAAAATAAAACACAAAGAGAAAAATAACTCACTGCTCTTGACTGAAGAACTTTAATACAGTTGCTAAAGTTCAGCAATAATAAAATAACTTGACATTTTCAACAACTTTTCACATCATATGTTTTTCTACCAAATAATATCGATAACATTATTGATAAGTACCGGTATCGATAAGCTGTATCGGTTTTGGTATCAGA
>NW_015552614.1:1529858-1533488 GCF_001515605.1 Sinocyclocheilus anshuiensis | reverse complement strand
AGGTTTGGAACGACAGGAGGGTGAGTAAATGATGACACAGTTTTCATTTTTGGGTGAACTATCCCTTCAAGCTTTGGGCTTTAAGGATTTTAAAGAGAGATTCACCTTTATCAGATTCATTCAGTCTAAGCATAACAAAGTATAGTCATTTATTACATCAATAAAATGATAACAGACATAGGCCTATGTTGTTTTTACTGTAAAAGTAAACTTAATAATAATAAAAAAAATCAGCTGTCACTTTTTGTCTTCCTTTGGCCTTGTAGATTTTTCCTTGGATTTAGAGAGTAAACTTTTGCTTTCCAGTTTTACACACTTGACCTTGAAACATAGCGTTTAGTCAGAGCTGGATAGGTTACTTACAAATTGTAGTCTGTTACTGATTCCAAATTACATGACAAAAATTGTAGTTATTAACATAATCCTTTACAATACACATTTTAGGTAATAATCAGACTACTTTTTGATTACTTTTAGATTACTTTTGACCTAACTCATTTATCACACTGCTTTGAATAGGATAATCTTGTACCATATTGATATAAAAATACAGAGTAAGAAAATATATTCCATGCGCTGTTATCAACATGAAATGCATTAAACGTTTCATTACGTCAAGGTTTCCCAAACTGGGGTTCGTAAAGGAACTGCGGGGGGTTTGTAAGTTTAATGAAAAGCGAATAATTAATTAAATCATAAAAATGTTAAAAATAACAACAACAAAAAAACTTACTAAAAAAATGAAATATTTTGTTTGTTTACCTGCATGTCATGTGATCATTAACCAGTGTCAAAGAACCAATGGACATGCAAATGTGATACTTAATTATTCAAATATTTCATTTAAAATCTCAGGGGAACTTCAAGTAAATATAGGTGAAAGAGGTTTAGCTGACAAAAAAAAAGTCTGTGAATGTATTGCATTTAAATAAGAAATAACATGAATTTGTGGATTTTAATTTGTTTGAAAGACAAAAAGCCTTCCAAAGACATAGCCTATTGAGTGATAATTCAAATACAAATTAATATGTTCATTAGTAGGCTAGCTGATGCAAAGTTGAAACACTTCTTAAACCTGAAATTATTTTTGTAAATTCAGTGGTCAAATGCTGTGTTTGAAAAATGAAAAAGAGGAATTAGGGAGAATGAATAAATTATGAATCATTTATTGCTATTGTGTGAATAATATGCAATCATGTAATCAATAAAAAGTAACTGTAGTTTGATTAAGGGTATTTTAAAATGTAATTTAATCTAATCACAAGTACTTAATTTTTGGAATCTGATTACGTAATCCAGATTACATGCAATCAGTTACTACCCAGCTCTGCGTTTAACACATGTGCCCAAGTTAGTTTGTCACCAGTTTTTCCACAAAGTCTTGTGGAGTGACTCACACAATCTTATTTTAAAAGAGCATTCTCTTGGGGATTTTTGAACATGTTAAGGAACTCAGAAGGACTATTTTTACACCACGGGACTATTAAGTGAACTAGTTCAAGCTAATTTGTGATTACAATTATGGCTCAAAATTCACTTGGAAAAATGAAAAGAAATGGCAGTCAGGAGCAACATACAATATCTAATTATGATATAAAAAACACTATCCCTAGAACATAAAGTCCAAAAATCCAAAACCACGAGTAAAAATTTATACCGTTTTCATTGAAAATGATATTTTCAGCATTTCAGTGAACAGCTGAATATATATATATATATTCCCTCTTTTGCAATGACAGCAGCACTCAAGCTGACATGAACTTTGCAAGTTTATGCTAAACTGGAGAATCCATGTTATGCAGCATGATTTTTATGTGTTCCAATCTTGTGTTTCTCTGGAATCAAGGAAATCTGACCTTTGAAGGAGTTCATATTATAATGATTGTGTGTTTTATTTGTGGTCTAGAAATAGTGAAAAAATACCTTTTACAAATTAAAAACTTTCTGTTTATTTCCAGGAATAAATTGCCAGTCTGGTTAGTCAGGCCAATGTCAGATTTTTGTACACAATTGTATTTGTCAGCCATCTACATCCGCTAGGGGGCAACAGCACGAATCCCATGGAGACCCGCACTCTCTTTTTCTTCTTCTCCGTTTGTCACCATCCTTCACTTCCTCTACAAAATCATGGCGGTTCACGGCCCGTTTGTGAAAATCCACCCGGTGGTTTTGGCATCGATTGTGGACTCATACGAGCGCAGGAATGAGGGAGCAAGTCGCGTGATCGGAACATTATTAGGTGAGTCATTTATTTTCCCTGAGTGAAGTCCGAGACAGTCACGTTTAATAAAGATACCAAGCGTCGTTTTGTCTTACGAAGCATGTGTTGTAGTCGAGCAGGATTGACGTGGATGAGAAAGCGCATCCGCACTGAATTAAAAAAAATCTAAATTTTTAACATGGTTTAATTTGTGTCACACAGGAACCGCAGACAAGCATTCAGTTGAAGTCACCAACTGCTTCTCCGTTCCTCACAATGAGTCTGAAGATGAGGTGAGGCAAACAGCATCATATAGCTGCTACAAAGAAGTACCAGTGATGTATTTGTGATACATGAATGTTACCAGAAATTACCATGGTTTTTGAACATGTAGTATCAAATTATTGGATGTAATTTGTACTTCCACCATGTAAATATTATAGTACATGAATTTCAAGAACTTTATTGTTCATACTTCGAGCGAACAGCACACAAAAGTGACATCATCCTTATTTACTATGTCTGTGTCATAGGTGGCTGTTGACATGGAGTTCGCCAAGAACATGTACGAGCTTCATAAGAAGGTTTCACCGAGTGAAGTCATTATTGGATGGTAAGTGGCCACTCATGCTACGTTAATGAATTTTATTAACTTAGTTTGGCAGGATCTGTTGGTGTTATTGATGTTGATCACAGCAGAGATATAGTGAACTAAAACCATAAAATACATCTTTGTTACTTGAAATAAAATAAACATTAAAAAGTATATAGACATAATAGAATTGACAAAAAAACTTAAACTTTTTAAAACTTGAAAATAAAAACGATTTCAAAATATTTATTAAAACTACAATAGTATTTTAATGATACTAAAATAACACTTTCACAGTAGAAAGGCCTAGAGAATGTAGCCAGCCGCGATACAGTTGTCTTAAAGGAATTGTTCACCCAGAAATAAAAATTTACTCACCTACATTAGAACAGAATTGTATCACTTCCTCACCAATGGATCCTCTGCAATGAATGGGTGCCGTCACAATGAGAGTCCAAACTGCTGATAGAATCATCACAGTTATCCTCTCCAGTCCATCAGTTAACATCTTAAGCGAAAAGCTGTGCTTATAATACATAAATCCATCATGAAGACATTTTTAGCTTCAAACTGTTGCTTCCAGCAAATATAAAGAGTCCTCTATCCATAATATTGTTTTCTCAGTGAAAAAGTCATTTTGTCTGAATCATGAGAGAAATATGGATCAAGCAATAAAAGCCCAAAACATTTCTTTAATGATGGATTTGTTTCTTACAAACACTCAGCTTTTCACTTCACAAGACATTCATTGATGGACTGGAGTGTTTGTGGATTATTGTGATGTTTTTATCAGCTGTTTGAACTCTCATTCTGACGGCACCCATTCACTGCAGAGGAT
>NW_015552614.1:1526525-1529442 GCF_001515605.1 Sinocyclocheilus anshuiensis | reverse complement strand
ATTCTGACGGCCCCCATTCACTGCAGAGGATCCATTGGTGAGCAAATGATGTAATGCTACATTTCTGCAAATATGATCCATTAAAAAACAAACTCCTCTACATATTGGATGGCATGCAGGAGATTACATTTTCAGCAAATTTTCATTTTGGGTGAACAATTCTTTTAAAATGCAAACATAAGCGATGATTTACTGCTGATTACAGAACCGGCTTTTTTAACAAAATGCGCATGACAATCGCATTCGATTAATCGTGCAGTGCTACATAAGCGTAATCTTTTGTCTTGCAGGTATGCCACAGGATATGACATCACAGAGCACTCCGTTCTGATCCATGAGTATTACAGCCGAGAGGCGCCAAACCCCATTCACATGACCGTGGACACGGCACTGCAGAGCAACAAAATGAACATCCGTGCCTATGTCAGGTAAGATCATCTGGACAAAGGTAGATTATTTCTTGCTGATGACCAGCTCTCCTCTGCTGCAGTAACGGTATTTATTTGCTGTTTGTGCTGTTAGTTCACAGATGGGCGTTCCAGGCAAGACAGTTGGTGTCATGTTCACCCCCCTGACAATCAAGTACATTTACTATGACACAGAGCGCATTGGAGGTCAGAATTTTTTCCACTCTTTTGTGTATTATTCATTAATACGGGTTTACACAATATTTTGGATCGGAATGTTGTTATAGTTGCATGTTTTAAGAATCGCGTATTTTCTTTTGAGCACATTCTCATAATGGATTAAACGCCTCTCTCTAAGTTGACCTTCTACAGAGGACTCGTGCATCTCCCAGTCGAACCAACGGACTGACCACAGACCTGGCCCAGGTGGCCAGTGCAGCAGGACACGTACAAGAAATGCTGTCCACTATGCTCTCATATATAGAAGATGTACTGGTGAGTGTCTCTTTTGGACATAACTTTAATTCTTTTTGGTGACCTATTTGTTTGAGGAAATTTGTCTAATCTTCTTACAGCTTTAAGAGTAATTTAATTTCAAGGGCTGTTCTTACTAAGCATTAATCAATTGCTTTTCTGCACAGAATACTTTTTTTTTTTTTTTTAATAAATAAATGATGACTGCATATTATAATTTGTGTATAAATAAAATACATATAGTATAAATATGTATATTTTATTAATATTAATTTATATATTACCATATAGTGTAATTTAGACTAAAAATACTATATACCTTAAATATTATAGTATTTAAATGTACATAGTGTATAATGTAATGCGTAATAGAATTATATAGAATTTAAATGTATAAGGAGTATAGTTTCCTGGTGATGTGACAATAAAAGTGACTTTGACTTTGACTTTAATGTTTGAATGTGTATTTAATTATTATCTTATGCATTAATAATAAATACATAATTTCTCAAGAAGCCACAAGTATAATCAGCACCTGTCTTGTAGGATGGTGACACAAGATCTTACCAGTATTGTTTAATAACTCAAATGTTTTTTTTTGTCTAGTCTGGTAAAGTGATGGCAGATAACAGTGTTGGTCGTTACCTGATGGATCTTGTGAACAAAGTGCCGAAGATTACAGCAGAAGACTTTGAGAGCATGTTGAACTCCAACATTAATGTGAGTGACGTTCAGTACAATATGATATTCTGTATGCTTGACATGCTTTAATATCAGGGTTTCCACAGTCATAAAAAAAATCCGGAATTAATATATTTTAATTAATATATTTTTAATTTTGTGTTTTGCATGAAATTCCTTTAGTGAAAAAGTGAATGTTTTATTTGTGTTCTAAAATATTTCATCAGCTAGTTATTGCAAATTATGTTTATAGTGATAGTCATAGTGATGTTTTTAAGTGAATTTCAGTGACTTGATCCAACTGGTTCACAAATGGTTTTTAATGGCATGTCAGCCAATCTGCCTGAATCCAAATTATTTTTAAGAAAGCTTTATCCAGGAAATCACAAAAAAAAAAAGTAAAGTAATCTTTGAAACCTGTAAAGATTGAACCGTTGTTGTGTGCTGGTGTTTCTGAAGTGCTCGGACTCTTCTGTTTCCTTGCAGGATCTGTTGATGGTGACCTACCTGGCGAACCTCACTCAAGCTCAGATCGCGCTTAATGAGAAGCTAGTTGTTCTGTGATCAGAAATTAAAATAAATAATGTTTTTCATTCCGACAATCTGTGATTTTTTTTTTTTTTAAACATTGTGCTTAAACATCTAAGTGCTTGTGAGAATATTCCTTAAAACGGAAAAAAAAGAAAAGTGATAGTTTGTGCTAGATTTTTAATTGTATAATTTTTTTTGAAAATAAGCATACCAGCAAACTAGTCGCTTTTTGACGAAATTCGCCGTTTTGAATCAAAATATGTCATTTATGTGAGTTGTCTAGATCCGAGGGGGGGGGATCTGGGCAGAGAGAGAGAGAAATTGCGAGCTGGTGGACAGGAGTGTGTTCGACCAAAGTCCATTTCTCGGTTCGACTTGAAGCAGCAATGAATGTGCAGACTGATCGCTGTATGACATCAAAGCACCGCGAGAGCTACAGAGAGCAGATGGCTCCGCATGCTTTCGAATGGCTCTCGCGGTACTTTGATGTCCAATCGGTCTGCGCACTGCTGCTTTAAATCTAACACACCTCGGCTGCATCCGAAAACTCTCATTAAACCATTAAGCTGCCTCAGAAGCTTATCCGAAAACATTTTCGTGAGGTGCCTTCGTGCAAAAACGCTGCCTGCAAAGTCATTGCCTCATGAGGCAGCAAGTCAGCTGCCTAAGTTTTCGGATGCAGCCCCCATTTCACAGCCGGTCCGTTTTGACCAAGCGGGCAACCTTCCGGTCGCTCTCGTGAAACCAACACGTAAGTGACTTAAACTGTAATTCATCAACTGGCCGCTAGAGGCTGGCTGCAAAAGGGAGTCAATCCCATAGAC
>NW_015552614.1:1515441-1526515 GCF_001515605.1 Sinocyclocheilus anshuiensis | reverse complement strand
GAATATTGTTTTTATAACTCATCCGTTTAAATTATATTAAGCCTTAAAGTTCTGCATAATTACGGGCGTGGCCACTTGAGTGACAGGTGGATTGCTGCTGCTGTCACCGCCGTCGAGCTAGGTGGGCGTGGTTTCAGCAACCAGCTCCCGCCTCTTTTCCCATTTTCGATTATCCGGGAGTGACGCGCTGCCAAGATGGCGACGGCCGGATCCGCCTACTTTGAGCTTCAAAAACGCTCTTTAGAAACCTACGGGTGACGTCACGGACACTGTCCATGTTTTTTTTTTGCAGTCTATGGTTTTGACGGAACACTTATGCTCACATCCGCATGTAAACATGTCGTCAGCGTGGAAGTTCTTCATTGTGAGTTAAACAGACACAAAGTTCGCAATTTGTGATACAGTATTGACTGTTTTTGCTCAAGTTCGCTGACGAAGTTTCAATCAAAGCCACAGCAGAACTGTTTTGTGTCTCTGTCCGAGCAACACAGCGGTTTCGATACTGAATGAATCCACGTTTTTGAATGAATCAAGTGAGTCAATGATTCAGTAACCCATTCATAAAGACTGTAGTCACTTGCCTCGTTTTTGAATGAATCAGCCATTTGAATGAATGACTAATGACTCGCTCATTAAAATTTACCCTCATTTACCCTCATCTACTGGTGGTTTGTTTTTTTTCATATTTAAAAGTATTGCATTTTTCCCAACGTTTTTAACTTGTATGTTCACAAATATTTAAAACTTATAAAATTATTTATGCATTTGAAATTGTGGTGTAAATGAATTTATGGCACCTCAACTTCATTAAACAGTCTGTGTAAATACATCTAATGCCACTTCAGATGCAGCTTCTGTTTCCTCTGCAGTGAAAAGGTGGAGTATGTTGATAGTATGCGCACTCTAATGTGAACATTAAAATTTGCAAAAATAAATTACTCCACTGCTCACAAAGAGAAGTATGAACACCAATGACAACAGCGTTGCACTGTCCATAAAGTTTGTGGTATAAATGTGCTTTTTTTTTACTTGAGGCATATGTTGTCTTTTTCCTTTATTTTGTTGTCAGTGCACCAGATCGCTTCATTTACATGTTAAATTCTCAAAAAAATTATTCTGGGGGGGATGCCCACAGACTCCCCTACAAGGGTCCTGAACTATGTCACCTTTTTGACCCCTTGTGAGTTTGCAGGTATGATATGTATAAGCAGACACCAGACAAAAATACACACATAATCACAGGTGGTCAGGACTAATGAATGCGGTTGACGGACAACACGAGCTACGTAACGCTCGTCCCTTTATGACGTCATCACCGGGAAGACCGCAGATGGAAAGATGGCTGCGTTTCGCTGTCGGCGAGACCCGTGCGGCTTTATTTGTCTCATTTTAACTTATTGCAGCGTCTTTTACGCCGACTATGTTGTGATTCAGTATGTCCTGATCCCCGCGTATTCTGGAAGGTGAGTACCGTGTGAACGAAGCTCTAAAGAGCCAGCGTTTGGTTCACGTAACATCCGCTGCTCATGAGATCATCGCTTTATGATAGTTTCTTTTAGAATCACCCATAGCAACAGCCGTTCAAAACGGTGTGCGTGCCAAATGTTATTAGCGTTCTGGCGTGCTTTATCGCGAAATGTGTTTACAGTGCGTTTGGACGTCTTGCAACTAGTATTAACGTCGTTGTCAGACTGCGGTAGCGCATCATTCAACGTGTGTTTACTACACTTTCAGTCTGTTACAGTATATGGTTTAAGTTTCAGGTTATCTCACCTGAAATCAACAAGCCATCGTGCCTTATACTATACTGTTTTATTCTATACCTCTTGTCATTTTTTTTTTAAATTCTAAATATAATAGTTATGAATATTTCAACATGTGCTGTCTATTTTCTCTCTGTTTAGTGTATGGTGCACTCTCCATGGATCTGTGTTTAATATTATTCTATTGCTATTGCTGGCTTGCCATTCAAAAGCAGTGTTCTCTGATCCTGGTGAGTGCTCTTATTTAATGGATCAAACTCATTTTCTCTGTGTTTCATTTATTGTAGACTGTGTTTTAAGGCCAAGAAGTCTACTGTATTATATTTGATGCATGAATTTCCAAGTGTTCTAAATTATCAACATGATCAAAACTTGGCTAAAAAATATGTTGTACACAGTCTACTACATGCCTTCTGTCTTCTGTTTGACATTTTAGACTTTTTTTTAAAGAGGTAAAAGGCTTTTTAGTATAATTGTTAAAATGTCCACTTTCAGGTCATGATAGACATCTTTTTGCAACGTCTTTAGTGGTTTTTATAAAGTAAATGTAAGAATACTTTTATATTGTAAGTAGTATTTCAAAATGAACATGAAGCAACTTAGGTTTACTTGATTATCCACACAATCAATCAGGTTGTATAAATCATATTAAAATGCAAGTATCAAATATAATACAGCAGGCTTTTGAGGAACGTTCTATTGCATTGCATTATATGTGTTGCCCCCACAATAAAAACAGAATTTCATCTTACTTTATGGTCCTATAAATAACATCTTAACTCAATTGTATATTTATGCTCAGTTTGGGCCTCTAAATAAAAGTATAAATGTTTTTTCTTCCTCGAGTATGAGTTCCATATTCTCACTATATCATACTATATGGACCATAATTTCCTCCTGATGTAATAAATATGATACAAAACATAACACGCATATTCATATTTTTAGATTTTTTAAATGTTTTGTCTAAAGGTTCAATAAACTGTTCCATTTAATACGATTTTTCTGACTATTATTTCATATGTCAGGCTTTACAGGGTTAAGAAAGGCTATCAATGTAAACTTTAACCATTTATCATTACAGGTATGGTTCCTCTATCTGAGACAGACATTGATTTCTCTGACTTGAGGTCCCAGTCCAACCGTCTAAATGACAGAGTGAGTGTTGCTGATCTGTCTGCTCCTGTAATGGTATTGAAGTTGTATTCATGTTGTGTAGATGTATCAACTATTTTGCAAATGTTATTTTCTATTTTTACTTTTCTGTTTATGATGTAGTTGTTATATTGATTTAATAGTGGTCTTTTAAGCTTTTTCACATAGTGTGTGTATTCTATTGGATCTTATTTCTCAGTGCATTTGCTCTATGACGTGTCTTTAATATTTGTATTGTTCTCATCAGGGCTGTGAGGGCTGGACAGTGTGCAGTCGCTGTGAGACGTATCGGCCTCCTCGTGCCCATCACTGCAGAGTTTGTCAGCGCTGCATCAGGAGAATGGACCATCACTGCCCGTGGTCAGTCTCTCATCGTTCTCTAGTGGCCAATGCCATTAAATTAAATGTATATTCATGTGTCTTGTATTTTCGATTTTGTAGTGACTGGGTGTTTTTAAAGTAGAATAAGCGTTTACTATATACTTGTGCTATAAAGTATATAATGTATATTTGTATATAATGTAGCGTCAGTGTTTTTTCATTGTTTCTGATGAATGCATTTGCATATGCGTTTGCTCTTTTATAGGATCAATAACTGTGTTGGAGAGCTCAATCAGAAATACTTCATTCAGTTCCTCTTCTACACAGGTGAGTTTTAAAAGGATAGTTCATCCAAAAATCATTATTCTGTCATCATTTACTCTTCCTCATGTCATTCCAAACCTGTATGACTTTTTTTCTCCTGTGTAACATGAAGGATGATATTTTGAAGAATATTGGTAACCAGACAGTTTCAGGGTCCCATTGACTTCCATTGTATTTTTATCCTTACTATGAAAGTCAATGGGACCCAAAACAGTTACAAGTTTTGGAACGACATGAAATGATGGCAGAATTTTCATTTCCCTTTAAGAACGTCTTAAACAAATACTCACATATTCTATTTTAAATTGCAAAAATAAAAAAATGCTATGTTGGATGCAAATGTTAGGGCAGAAGTACATACACTGTGGTAGGACTGCACGATTAATCGAATGCGTTTGTCATGCGCATTTTGTTAGTAATGCCGGTTCTGTAATCAGCAGTAAATCATCATCACGTGCTTTCAGATGGAGCAGTATTTATTACACAGAGCCGTAGTTAACTGACAAGTTACGCAAAAAAATCGCAGATGATTTTATTGTGCGATTATGAAATCGTTCGCGATAATGACAGCTGTTTGCATAGCTTCTCAGTGAACTACGGCTCTGTGAAGTAAATGCTGCTCCGTCTGAAAGCATGTGAAAATACCACATTTAATAACATGTTTTTACTCCCAACTCACTTCATAACGTCAGTCGAGTGTTTGAAATAAATCCTTCTGTGAGATGATGTGGCTTCTTACACAGAATAAGACATGCAACATATTTCATAGTATTCTAAGCAGTGATAAAGTCATTGCATTAAAAATATACTTTATTTTAATGAAAATTATAATCATAATAACTCCGATAAACCATATATTGTCATAATCGTCTGTTTATTAGTCACGTTGAATCAATGAAAGCAGTTGAATCTTCTGTTTATCCAGCTACCGCTATAGGCATTTCCTGGGTTTCTTCTGCGAGGCGTATTTGGAGTTTCCGCGCGAGAGCGCCCTCTGGCCTTTGGATGGAGATTTACTGCTGATCACAGAACCGTGCTTCACTGAAAGATACGCATGACAATCGCAGCTTCTGTCGAATCGCGATTTCGATTCCATTTCAATTTATCGTGCAGCCCTACTATGTGGTATTGTTATATTTTTTATTATTTTCCATTTCTCTCCTCTAATGCCATGTTGTTTCTGTGTATCTCTGTAGGCATGGCCAGCTTGTATTCCATGGCGCTGGTGGTGTCAGCATGGGTGTGGAGAATAAGGAGTGAAATAGAGGGAGATGGAGATGAAGAAGAAGAAGCTCCCAGCAAACATCTCATTGTGTAAGTCACAAATACCTTCTGAGGTACTGTATATGTTAGTCTAAAATATAACACTGTTCTTGGCCATTTGTTCCACAGGGCACATTATATCATTCTGCTGGTGGAGTCAATACTTTTTGGAGTTTTTGTCTTGGTGATATTTTATGATCAGGTATGCTTCAACATTATATAGCTTCTAATTTTGAACCATGTTAACATTATAGTCTAAGTTTAAAAAACTTTTTCACACAGTCACAGTATTGTACTTACATTCATTGTAACAGTGGGCCTGTTTCCACCTGGTCACTTCATGCGTTTTCTCTGATCGGATAGCTATCCGATTGTGAAAAGACCAGGTGTAAATGCCCTCCGAAATGCTTTCGAGACAGATTTGAATCTGATCGCTCAAACCACTTCAGGAGGTGGTCTGGGACGCATTCCAGACGAAACTGGACAAGTGTAAATGCATCTGGTTGTTGAAACCACATATGTAAATTTTGCTCCTCCCAAAATGTGTGAGAACGTGTTATAGGCTATATGACATGTCATAGCCAGATATGATAGCGCTAATGCAGCACACATCGCCACAGATGAGAAGCTGAGTATCTCTTCAGCAAGCCGACGTGCAAACTGCCGCAAATGAAACTGAAATTAAGTTGTCGATGCTCAGCACATAATCATCTTCATTAAAAGTAATAAGACAAACAGGGATCATTCACCCAAAATGAAACTTACCTTCTTCTCACCTTCTCACCTGTGTGGAACACAAAAGAAGATAGTTTGAAGAATGTTGGTAACAGATTCGTTTTAAATCATTTTTTTCTTAGCACAATACTTTTTAAGGAAATGTAGGAATATTCAGCAGTGGAAGTCTATTTTACTTTTTTATTTGAATTCTGAATTGTGATTTTTCTTTATTAAACATCTTTAGCCACCTTTAAATTGCAATGATAATGTTGTGTTGTGTGTTGATTCTCATTGCACTGTTGACCGAGTGATAGAATGAATGACATGATTAGTGCAGAGTGGCTCTTTTTAAACTAAAGTATATCTTAAGCTTGTCTAAAACTTCTTTCGGCTTTCTAAACACTAATATTTTCTTTAGGAAAATCTTAATTTATGTCAATTTTATTCATGTAATTGTTTAAATGTAAATGTTTTGTGCATGTGTTGATCTGTCATCTTCTGTGTCTGTTGTTTTGTCCCAAGCTGGTGTCCATCATAACAGATGAGACGCCCATTGAACAGACGAGGAACAGACTAATGAAAGACAAACCCAACAACACCCACCCGACACACATTACACACACAAGAAAGCCAAAAATGGCTTTGCTGAGGGAGGTTTTTGGACGTGGTGAGTTTAACTATTTACAGCATCTGTTTTTATCCTGCAAGCTTGTTAGAATTGTATCACTGTCACTGTTACAAATTGAGAAATAATGTTTTATGTTATTTAAAACAAAACAAAAATGTGTATTTTTGTAAATGTTTTTCAGAGTCTCATATTTGTCAAGGCTGGATTTATTTGATAAAAAATATATAGAATGATAATTGAACAGAATGATGTAGAATGTAATGAAAGTATAGAATGATCATTTTTATGTCTGCTTGTATTTCTCTTATATTTACAGGTTCTATAATATGTTGGTTGTTCCCGCTCCATTCCTCCCCTCCTCCTGTTGGCGGCATCAGTTATTCAGCACTTCCTGATTACGATGTGTAACACTAACCAGTTTTTCATCAGTTCATTTGAACGTTTCATCAGTATCGCATCGTGTTTAGAACACTGAATATTACGTTACTAAGTTGCACATTTCAGCTATGATGAAGGAAAAGGGCTGCTGTGTGAGAGTTTTTGTATACTGACTTCTGCGTACTGTTTCTCACACAGTCTTGTAACTAGGGCTGGGTATCGTTCAAACATTATCAATACTGATACCTTGACTTCGATATGCGATTACGACAGTATATGATTTGTATGTGATTTGCATTAGATTTTTATAACAATACAGTGTGATTTTTACATGAAAAATGCTAAGCAGGTGAGGCGATTAGCTTGATATAAAAGGCTACAAATAAAATATTTCTGCCACATATGACCAAAACCTTCATTAGATCGCAATCGGAAGTTATTAAAAAATACTTGATGGTGGTTTAAAGTGAGTTTTGAGTAAAAGCATAGTATACATTTTATAAATTGTCTTATGTAGCATGATGCTACAGTGTGTATGAATGGTCATGTAACGTGTTTTCCTTGATGCCTCGCCAGAGCCAATCACTGATGTAGGCACATAAAGTATGCTGCATGCTTATTGGCTCACTGACTTTGATGAGATTAACCCCTTAGGTATCGAAATTTGGTAACGAATGACAAGACACCCAGCCCTACTTGTAACGATATTCTGTTACAAGATACTTCCGAGTATGCGACACCATATTTGGTCACGTCACGTCACTTTACAAGATACTTCTACAAACCTTGATCTTTTTCCTTTCTCTGTTCATCTAAATGATTTCTCTTCATACAGCTAACCCAGGACATTGATTTAGATTTTTAAATTTAATATTAACTCTGAGTATTAGTGGATTTTATAGTATACATTTACTAGTATACTAGTAACCAGCATACATTTTGTTACTTACCCATTGATTGGCACACACCGAGATGTGAGCACACACTCACAAGGTCAGCTGTGTTGACTTTATTTCAGGTAAGTGCAATAGGACACATTCATTGTTTTTATTGTGTGTGTTTAAGCACATGGACTGTACTCCATTTTACAAGGATTGTAAATGCATATTTTATCATTTTAATTTCTGACAAAAGTATTGCATTTTCAGGGTACTGGGCTACTTTTGTTGAAGTGCTTGTTTTAGTTTTGTTTGATATGTTAATGTTTTTGCTGTTTTGTGGACAGCTTGAGGGATGTGTGCACATAACAGATGAACATGTATACTGATAATGTTTACATTGATATTTATTGTAATTTATCTGGATTTTTTTGTGTCTAAATGCTGCTCTGACTTATGTGAAGTAAAAGACATCTTTTCATATTCTGTCTTTTTCGCTTGAAAATTACAAGTTTGAGTGGAAATAAACCAGTAGTGTTAAATATAGATTGTTGTGTTTTATTATTCAAGAAATCTACAATATGTTTGTGTATATGTATATATATGTATATATATATATATGTATATGTATATATAACTAGCCCCGCCACCCATATATATATGTGTGTGTATGTATATATATGTGTGTATATGTATATATATGTGTGTATATGTATATATATGTGTGTATATGTATATATATGTGTGTATATATATATATATATGGGTTAAGGTTGTACTTTTTATTTTGTAGTACTTTTTTAAGGTAGTACTTTTTATTTACTGTATATTTTTAATAATTGATCTCTTATTAAAAAAAATTAACCTATTGTAATAACACATCGCGTTATATTTATTATAGAATAAAAAATTTAGTTTGCTCATAATGTATGACATTCTCTAATACGGGCAGCTTTTAGAAAGGCGTGTATAGGGAGTTGTGAACATTAATATTTCACTCGAAGCACAGCACACCTAAATGAATGAGAGCTAATTAAAAAGGGATCATATTAATTTTTCATCCTGAAGAGCTCGTCGCTTACTGGACCATTCCGTGGTCACGTGCTTGTGTTGTTATTTTTGTTGTCGACTTCCTGGTAGCAAAAATCATGTGATCATGTGACGCTTCCTGGAGCTTCACTTTCACGCATCACTTTTGCTCTCCGTAACAACATTTACCAGCAGCAAACGCTACATCCACAGCGGGATTTTG
Source organism: Sinocyclocheilus anshuiensis (assembly GCF_001515605.1). NCBI lineage: Eukaryota > Metazoa > Chordata > Actinopteri > Cypriniformes > Cyprinidae > Sinocyclocheilus > Sinocyclocheilus anshuiensis. The sequence goes on along the minus strand of NW_015552614.1, from coordinate 1,517,836 downwards.
TTTCGGATTTGCGCTCGTTTACGGCATGGCTGACGGTGAGCGATCACCTTTGCTATTGGACAGTCGCGATGGAATGAACGGGCTGTCACCGGGAGATGAGACCCATCGACCTCCGAGCAAACCACAGAGTGAGTCAAACCTGATCGGGACTGACAGAAAGCCCTTTGAGCTTTCTACCTACACTGCATTTTTGGGCATCGTAGGCGGATTCGATTTAGTAAGATTGGAGCGTTCGAACGCGCCTGTGATGCCCACACTCACTTGCTTTCTAGGTTGGCAGAGCACTATTTAGAATCCCGTTATTTATTTATAACTTTTATTTTGATTTATTTAGAGCACAGTATGTCTGTGCATATCTTGATCATGTGATTTTACTTGCCGTAATCTGTAATCTGCAGATCCAGAGCACACTACAAATAGATTAGTGGCAGATAGACGGTACACCTGAATCACATGACTGAAGGTCATCACTTTATTAGTTTAAGTAATATTTACTCTGACCCAGCTTGAGCTAATGTTCAAGTTAAAGCTGTTGACTACTTGTAAAAATGTTGACTGCTTAATTATCTACACAATATTGCTCTGGTTAACATATTAATTTTCTTCATTTTGCTCAATGCATATAAGATGGCAATAAAACTAACTGAATTAGTTTAAAAGTTAATATGATTAGTAATGAAGGGATGATGTTGAATAAACCATTTATTTATGTTGATTTTTTATATAATTTTTTTATGTTTATATTTGCATAATATTTTTGTAATGTTTGGAGGCCATTTCTGTCAGATGATAGCATAAATCTGTTAGCGTATTACACTAATGTTGTGTAAAAAAAAAAAAAAAGGTTTAATAGCACTGTTCTTATCTGTTTGTATGGAAGCTTGTTTCTGCCATGAAATAAAAAAGAAAAAATAATAATTGTACATTTTCATCTAACAATTTTGACTTTTAATTGCGAGAAAAAAATGTGTCCCTCTGATTTAATGCAAATATTGAAATAAATAAAATATTTATTTTATTTTCATTGTCACAGGCGACATACAAATATTTATTTTAATAATATTATTAGTAATGAGGTCCATTTTATGTCCATTTTTTTTAAACATTGATTTGATAATGCATGCAATAGAGGGTTAATAATATTGGAAAGGCAGTATGGTCATCCTTTTCTTTTTTCCCTCACTTTCTCTCTCTGCCACCTGCTTACATCCTCTCTCCTGTTCTCTCTCCATCCCAGATTTCCCAGCGTTCCCATCAGCTCCTCCCGTGTCAATGCTGGGAGAGGCTCCTCCACCGTATTCCCCGCTGGGTTCTCCGGAGAGTGGCAGTGCTTCTGTCATCAGCTGCAGAGTGTGTCAGTCGCTTATTAGCGTGGAGGGCAAAATCCACCAGCATGTGGTCAAATGCGGTGTCTGCAATGAAGCTACAGTGAGTTAACAAGCACATTTATTTAAGATTCCATTTATCAGACGTGTAATAATTTTGTGTTCGATTTTAGCGAGGTGCTGAAAACTGAAATTCAAGAGAAAGTTCAGACTGTGACCTCACTTCCTGTTTTATCTAGCCCATAAAGAATGCTCCAGCAGGAAAGAAGTATGTGAGGTGTCCATGTAACTGTCTTCTCATCTGCAAAGTCACCTCACAGAGGATCGCCTGCCCTCGACCTTACTGGTGAGAGACTTTACCGTCCTTCATAAGCCTTACAACAAAGTATTAGCAACATGCCACGGATCATTGATGGTATCAGATATATACTATAAAGCTGAGTTATTACTACATAACCATTATATATAAATATAAATATAAATATATATATATATATGAAGAGTTCAAATGCAAAAGCCTCTAAGTGCCATCTGAAAATTTCTTCTAAAATTAGCTTTTTTTTAATCAGGCTCCTATGTTTATGTTCATTTATTTAACTTTAATGGCATAGAAAAGGACCTATATATATATATATTAAATGCTGTACTTCTGAGTATTTTATTCATCAAAGAATCCTGAAAAATGTATCCGGTTTCCACAAATAATAATAAGCAGCATAACTGTTTTCATTTATAATAATAAGACTTGAGCACCAAATCAGCATATTAGACTTCTTTCAAAGATTGAAAATTTGTATGTATCACAACTACTGTTCAAGTTTTGAACAGTAACATACTGTATATTCAAAAACATGGTAAGTTTTATCGGTGGACTTAGACCAATAAAGTCTGAAGAGAATTACAGTTTATACCAGAAGTAAGTGCCTTAATAGAATTTTATTGCAAACATTTTTAAAACAAGGTAATGAGATATGATTGGATGCTCAAAGGTTGTTGTGCAATTATGTTGATAGGTTTTTTTCTTATTAGGTTTCCAGAAATAGTGTTATTTAATTGTGTGTGTGTGTGTG
>NW_015552614.1:1498966-1514216 GCF_001515605.1 Sinocyclocheilus anshuiensis | reverse complement strand
GTGTGTGCGTGTGTGCGTGTGTGCGTGCGTGCGTGCGTGCGTGCGTGCGCTGGAGATTAGTAAGCGAATTATCAATTTAGGTCCAGTTCATCCTGGTGCTGGGAGTCCGAATCCTCAGCCTAGTGGTGCCAGAGTTTCCTGTGGCCACTGTGGAAACACTTTTCTGGTAAGAACTTCTCATATTCATGTACATTTACAATATTTCAGAGCTCTTTATCAATTAATTTGCCTTAATAATAGCCTTAATACTGTAGCTGTGACAGTGTCTCTCTGTTGTTGATTTAGTGGACAGAATTTACAGATCGGACATTGGCTCGCTGTCCACACTGCAGAAAAGTGTATGTTAAATACTATCAATAGACCTTCCTCTATTTAGTACCACAAAGTTACATACACTACAAGTAGAATAATAGCATGTAATTCCATTCTTTTCATCCATATAGTTCATCGATTGGCCAGAGGTACCCTAGAAAGCGGAGTTTGATATGTTTCCTGTTGTGCTTGATCTTCATCATAATGACTGCAGGATTGATTGTAAGAATAAAATAATTTTAGAGTTCATTATTTCAAAGAGCATCATCATTTCACAATACCAGGAATCCTCTTTTCTCTGTTCTGTTTCTCTCTTTGTAGGCTGGCTCCTGGTGGAAGGCACCAAATTATAAGGGCATTTATGCATCCTGGGTATTTTTCATTCTCCTGGTGCTGATCACTTTGGTCAGAGCTCTGCACTGGGCCTGCATGAAAATCAGTGAACCGCTGCACAGCTACTCGTAATAGGAGAGATGAATGAGGAGGAGGTAGAGATGAAGTGTAAGAGACAAGAATAAGGAGAAAAGATGTTAATAGTGTGATGCTCTGTCCAAAAGGGTGAAGACCTGTCAGGAAACCCATCCAAGTCATATTTCACCCCAAAATCAATGCAAAAAAAAAGTAGTAATAAAAATTATAATAATTATTATTCCTTTTTATTTTGGGGTGAAGTGTGACTTGGACACTTTTCACCCATATATATATATATATATATATATATTCTCTAACTATGTAGTCCGTAGTAAAAGGAGCATTTCTCTCTAAGCTATTAAAGGCACGTCCACGTGGAGATGGGCGAGTCAGTGTCGGCATTCGGTAACTTCATCTTTGCAGTCGACACTGACTGAGAAAGCACTAGTTTATTAATAAATAATTAAAATGTCTTCTTTTCCCCGGGCACATTACAGTGCACAGTCTGATCACTTTGGTCAGAGCTCTGCACTGGGCCTGCATGAAAATCAGTGAACCGCTGCACAGCTACTCGTAATAGGAGAGATGAATGAGGAGGAGGTAGAGATGAAGTGTAAGAGACAAGAATAAGGAGAAAAGATGTTAATAGTGTGATGCTCTGTCCAAAAGGGTGAAGACCTGTCAGGAAACCCATCCAAGTCATATTTCACCCCAAAATCAATGCAAAAAAAAAGTAGTAATAAAAATTATAATAATTATTATTCCTTTTTATTTTGGGGTGAAGTGTGACTTGGACACTTTTCACCCATATATATATATATATATATATTCTTCTCTAAACTCATTTCAAACTCAATTTGTCTGCATTCCTAATGGGTATCTGCTTCCTAAACACTGCACAAATAGAAAAGGCATAGACAAATAAATATTTCAGCATTGTCAGTCGTTGCACAATCAGTAACTGCTGAAACAGGCCATTTTTGCCCTACGAATTGACTCTGACATCACTCTGGTGTCACACAAATATGTTGAAGCATTAGTTAGAACGAGACTGTGGCTGAATTGCTGACAGAAAGTGTAAGTGCCTCACTTGACAGTGTGCTCTGTTGTTATAACTTATAAAACTTTTTTTTTTTTTCATATATGAAGGAACTGCAACTTTTAGCTATGTTGAAAATTGTACCCTGACCTGGCACCTCAAATTTAAGGTATGAGCAAAAAAAAAAAAGTAAATGAAAACTCCACACTGACGCATTTGGAAGGGTTCAAAGACAATGGAAAAGCAAAAGCTGATCTTTTTTTAGACCGTGCATTTTAGTGCACTTTAACGTCACATATTATTGGAACGTGTAATAGACTGACTCATCAATTAATTGATTGTTCTGTCAGTGTAATTTATTGCTTTTCCGTAGATATTATTCACTGGATGTTTTTTTTTTAAATAATGTTTGTGTCCCAGGGTTTGACCAAACCTTTGTCTTCCTTTTCTTCCTCCTGTAGCATTCAGCTTGTCTTACTGTATATCTGCACCCTCAAATACAGCTTAGGCACCAAATTATTCGTTGCTTACTAACTAAAAATGTTCAAACATCTGACACAATGCAATATTACAGGTATTTTTGAGATTTCTAACAATCCTTATATTACTTTTGTTGATGCTTTTTTTTTTTAATCAGGCATCACTGCTCATTATTTGTGCCTGTCTGTGGTTGTATAGCTGCATTAAAATATTCTTCCTTGCTATAAAGACCTTCAACATTACCGAGTAGAGTAGTACAGGCAGAGATTACAATTTTGACGACTAAAAAATGCTAGTGAATGTAAATACTCATCAAATAGAATCGCTGTGATTAACTTCATATTTATACTTTCAGAAAAAAAGGTGCAAAAATGGTACATTTACAACATGTACAGCAGCTTGTCACTGGGACAACATTATACCTTATCTAGCTGAAAAAAATACACATTAGTACCTTAGAGTAGTAATATGTACCCTTAATGTAATACTAGAACCTTTAATAGGGGTAAGGGGTAAATAAGGTACAGAGTTGTCCATTTAAGGGTACTGCCCAGGTGACAAGCTGTTGTACTATTTAAAGGTACAATTTTTTCACATTTATTCAGAAAGTGTAATCAGATGTAAATATACCGGCTGACCAATCTCATAGGCTTGTTTCCAGCTGAAATTAACTCCTTGCACAGCACTCTTCATGAAGATACAGATATACAGTATAGTAATAGATATACTAGTACCTGTACCTATTCTGTGAAATGCAGACATGACCAGTAAGTTTTTATTTTTTGCAGAGTTTATGATTTGTTTACATGAGTGTGCATTTACTCTTTAATTTTTGTTGAAAATGTTATATAAATATCTATATATATTGTTGCACTACATTTGAGTGATTTTGCTAACAGATTCTACTCTTGTCATTGTTGATTTTGTTGTTGATCATTTTTGTATGTTCCTTTGTGACTAAATTGTTTTAAAAAATCTCTAAATATTTGTGTGACTGCTTGCACAATTATAATAACAGACAAGTGTAATGAAATACTGTAATGAGGTGAAACTCATCTGTTTGGTAAGTTTCCAAATTATACCCGATTCAGTGAGTCAAATGTTAACATTTGAAGGAATAGTTCACACAAAAAAATGAAAATAGTCATAATTTACTCACCCTGAGGTTGTACTGTAATGAGGTGAAACTCATCTGTTTGGTAAGTTTCCAAATTATTAACCGATTCAGTGAGTCAAATGTTAACATTTGAAGGAATAGTTCACCCAAAAAAAATGAAAATTGTCATCATTTACTCACCCTGAGGTTGTTCCAAACCTGTATGAAAATCTGCTGATGACAGAATTTTCATTTTTGGGTAACTATCCCTTTAATGAGACAAACACGGATGCTCTTTTTGGCTAAATTGATGTATGCGACTTGCAGTGCATTCAAGGTAGGTAGGTCTATACATTTTATCAGTTCATGTGCTTCTGTTTGAGCTACAAGAATGATGCTAAAAAAAAATAATAATACCATTATGAAACCGTGATGAGATTTTTGGCATTAAAAGTGTGCAAGTGATTATCTTAGTAGCCAGTTAGAAGTTGAGTGCTAAGTGCTTTAATAAGTGCAAACATTCAACTGAACCTCGTAGTGCTAAATGAGCATGACCTTGTAATAAATTACATACCTCATTTATTGACAAATTTTCACATCCTTGCAAAAATGTTTTGAAATGCGTATCACTACGGTAGCACACATAGCACACAGAAATAATTTCTAATGTTTTCCAGCCACACAAACGTCTGAAAATCTGTTTCAATTTTCAGCTAACAGAGTAATTATTAGTTACATTATTATATGGACTTTGCTTAACTTTTCCTGAAAATGTAGATTTACTTTAAATCACCACAGAATGATTATTCACTCAGTACATATTATGGAATAATAACTAATTAAAAGAATGACACTTTAGTCGCTGTTTACACCCCCCCATGTTTTCAAAATCCTTGGAACACAGTTTTGAAGGATATCCTATCCACTCTATTCATGTCTGATTTATATGTTTAGTCTTTTCACTCAGATCTTTTCACTTGATCCATTTCACAAAGCTGTCCTGAATGATGCATTCTTCCTTTTCTTTTTTCTGTTCCATAGAAGAAAGAAAGTCATATAGGTTTGGAATGACATTGGGGTGAGTAAATGATAACAGAATTTTCATTTCAGGGTAACCTATCCCTTTAAAAAAAATTCAAAGCAGCTTACAAGAAAATATATCTTTAGATCAGAGTTGCAAATAGACATGAAATATTTATCTTTTTTAAATTATTATTATTTACAGTAATATTACCTCATGTCACCAGATTAATTATGTGCCCTCTCTGTTTTTGTTACTACCCCACACTCTCAGAAAAGAAAAAGAAAAAATAGTACAAAAGCTGTCATTGGGGCAGTGCCCTTTCAAAAGGTACTAATATGTATCATTTGGTAAGAGATGTCCAATCCTGCTCCTGCATGGCCACCTTCCTGCAAAGTTTAGCTCCAACTCAGCTGCCTGAAAGTTTCTAGTGATCCAAAAGATCTTGATTAGCTGGTTCAGGTGTGTTTAATTGGGGCTAGAACATAACTTTGCTGGAATGTGGCCCTCCACACCACAAAATAAAGGTTCATTATTAGCATCTGTGGTTCTATGAAGAACCTTTCATATCCATGGAAGCTTTCCATTCTACAAAAGGTTCTTTAGTGGAAAAACGTTCTTTAGATTATTCAAATGTTCTTCATACTTAGACAAAAATGGTTCTAAGAATGGTTCACTGAAAGCACCTTTGGTGAACCAAAAATATTTTTTTCTGTGGCATCACTGCACCCACCCCCCTTCTGGAACCTTTATTTTTAAGAGTGCAGGATTGGACACCCCTCAGTTAGGTAAAATGTACCTTTAAGGTACTTATATGAATAAGCTAAGTAAGGTACAAAGGTGTACCTTTGGAAAGGGTACCACCCCAGTGTCAGTATTTGTACCATTACTTATGAGAGTGCATTGTCTGCAGGCCCTATCGGTTTTAATTATTTGTTGAGCTCCATCAATCACGGCCAAGGTTCAAGATTCTACACATAGCTACAACTTCATCACCTTAACAGTGGTGAGAGTTGTATTTTTCTCATCATTTGGGCAGTCCAAGTCCTCCTCCTCTCCATCCTCTTCATCAAGTTGGAGGCTTCCAGAAGAAAAGCGCATCCGTGCCAGCGGACCAGAACGTACCACTTTACCCAGTGCAGGAAAATAGGGGTAAAACGTGTCTAAATCCGAATCACTATAACTACCTCTGCCGAGTACACATAAAGAAGTGGGTCTTTCTGGGAGAGGGGCAGGACTTAGAGGAAGGTAGGTGGGCCTGGTAGGACTCTGATGTCGAGAAAGGTGTGGATAATATCCCAGTGGGCGGTACTCGGATGCGTAGGCAGCGGCATTTGAGGCAAGTGTCGGTCGCTGAAATTTGAAGTCTGGTTGGCTTGAAGCTCGAAGTGGCAAACCGGTCTGAAAGGTGGAGTCGTCACTGTAATGGCCCGCTTCCACTCCACTCAAGTCCAGTTTCCTATTCAACCCAGCCCTTAGTCCTAGTCCTCCTCTGGGGAACATTCTCGATTCTCCCTGGCCAGTGGAACGGAGCCTTTCCTGCTGCTTCTGTAGTTGTGGTGACAAGCAAGAGGACGGCAAGGACGAGTGAGCAGTTTGTCTGGGCAGGTATTGCAGAGGCACATGGTTGTGATGGGTTTGAGGGAGGCGGTCTAGGGATGAGGACGTATGGTCTTGCAGTAGGTACGGGTGAGTGGCGAGTGGGAAAGTTGGCAGCACTGGGTGGAACTGGAGGTGGGGTGTGTTAGGATAGAGAAGCACGAGATGTTGGGCGCTAGGAGATAATCGTCTCTTTGCCTTTTGTCTCTGAGCTCCCATACCACGATGTTCCGCTCCTGATGTGGAAAGGGAACGAAGCTTGGGCGAGGCAGAGTTGCTTGAGAAGGCAGGATTTCTTGACAAGGGCCTGGATCGTTCCAGCTCATTAGCGAACATGACTTCCACAGCAGAAAGGCTGCGCTTTGCTACGCCTGTCTGTTTGCTGTGTTGCCCGGCAACGGTTGGGTCGGGACGTAGATGCTCATACAGCTATGGGAGAAATAAACAAATTTGAGAAACATGATCCAAAAACACATCCCAAATGTAAGTAACTAGTACAATACCTGCTTCGAGACATCAGTCAGTATGTCAGGAGTGGATCTGCACTGTCGTGTGTCATATTCAGACTTGCAGTAACTTCTGAAAAAAGTGCAAAACAGGCTGTAGATGCAGTGAAAAGCGAACCACTACAGCACTGTCCAATTCCCTAAAGACTATATTCTTGTAACTTAAAAGTGAAAATGTTAAAACACATTGCAGTTTAATGTTCAAAGTCAACTTTACACCATTTGTAGGTTGTCTTTCTCAAAAGATGTCAAATCTGTGGTGTATTTGGCATTGGTCTGTTGGTTACCGTCCCAAATGGTGCACTCGATGTGTACTTGGGGTCTTAAGGACTCTAAATGGTCATCACTTGTCCGTTCATGAAATTGTAGGGTGTCCCATTTGAAGTTTTCAGATGGTGTGTTCATGAGGACCTTTGTTTGAGTGGCTCAACACAATAATGTTGACTCAACCATTGGTGTTAGTTCAGGATTGCCGAATTGTCTAATCCAACAGAATACAGCTAGAGTGTTTGGGAAACAATTATATAATTTTTGCTATTCCGATTATTCCCACTAGTGGCCCAGAAATTACAAGTACAATTTATGCACAACTGTATTCCCCCAACATACAACACTCAGCATAATATCTTACCTTTCAAAGGGCAAATGTTTCTTGTTTCCAGAGCCCACACACTCAAGAAGTTGCTTCTGTGTCCTGCCACTACAATACCACAATCATAAGAATAAAATGAGACAATTGTTACTGACATAAATATTAAATATTGAACAGTAGAGTGTATTGCTGTAAAAACAAGCTGTCATTCTATTGTGACAATCCATTTTCCTGCTGCTAAAACTAAATATTCATTTTTTATATAAAATCCAGCTGTGTATGATGCATCATATCCTGAACATGATCAATGATTGTCAATACATGAATTAAACACTCAAAATGCGGACAGTTTCTGACATGGTTTCTACACATCATTTTTATTATACTGCTGTTTCAATTTCACACTTATAAACCAATGTCTAAAGTCTCTAGATGTGTTTAGCAAAGAAGATTATAACTACTCTGTTTAATATCTTCATTACAATCTCTTAGAGGGTTTATGGAAGATGATTAGGATGGATCATAGCATAAAGTATTAGACAACTGGGGCTTCTCATTGCATTCCATAAATCTAAAGTCTCTCTGTCACATACCTGTATCTGAAACTAGATCCTTTGCTAGACAGAATGAACTTCTGATGTGACTTGGGCTCTTCGGCAAGTCTGAAGAAAGCATGATACTCCACACACATTTTCCAGAATGCCTTACACACATCTCTGCCGGCCATGGAAAACTCAACAGTGTCTCTCCTTGAAGACTAACACAATAAGAGTTGAGTGAATGACATATGAGGATTTTACTAAACATTCCATGCACTATTAATTTAGTTGTTAAAGCATTTTCAGCCTCAAATTAAATGCTTTCAGCCTGAAGATAGCTTAGAAATATATTCCAATATTAATGGCAATTTTACCACTTCATTGTTGTTGATTATTTAGGAAAATATTGTGCATCTGCCTTCTTGCATTTTACGTTGTTTCTCTTTTTTTAATTGTCTATCATACTGTTGTCTCTCATGATAAATTGCTTGTGCTGCTCCTCATTTGTAAATCTGTCAGCTTTGTATAAATTGTCTGCTAAATGACTAAATGTAAATCTAGAAGTTAGCACAAACATTGCAGATATATAATATATAAAGATTAAGATTATTTTAAGTGTTGCTGAGGAACTATTTTATACTTTTCCCCACAGATTCTGATGTAAAAAACAGCTGTTGCTATGGAGGGATTGTTTGTGTCTCACCCCAGTCTCAGTGTGGAGTTTGATCAGGAAATGTTTCCTCTTGAAGCTCAGCTTTCGGTTCTTGGCCCAGCTGAAGGTATTGATCTTTGTGTTTCCCTGATAATGGTATATTTCTTAGCTGCATTTAAGGTTGTTGTGTATATTTGTTTTTGTGTGCTTCCAATTATAAGGCTAAAGCGTAAGCATATATTTTTGTACAGCACCTGAAAAACTAGCACTCCCATATGTGTGACAGCGAGGTTGATCCTCATGGCTTCTCCATCATGGGCAGGGTGAGGGCGGATCCCGTACATGTCCATTTTCCGGGCAACCTCCAGCAAATGCACATCTGATTCAGCAGGAGTGTGACCTCTGACCCCAAAAACCATATTATTAGTTTAGTTTAGTTTAACTTTATTGTCTGTCCAGATTGCCTGAACAGAAATTCATCTTTAGATGTTCAAGTACTCATTTGGGTTTTGATTTGGTGACTAAGTCTATCATAGCATATCATGTACATTCAGTGCTGGGTAGTATCTAAATGATATGCAGTCTGGATTATGTAATCAGATTCCAAAAATCGTTTATCACTTACATATGTTTGAAAAGTCCTCCAGTTTTATGGAATTGCACACACAGACCAGCCACTAGTCAGGTGACTATAATTACATGGAAACACAGTTTTTGACCACTGGATTTATTTTAATTTTAGATTTTTATGATTTAATTAACTATTAGCCTTTCATTAACTTATGAACTCCCTGCAGTTCCTTCACAAAACCCAGTTTTGTAAACCACAATGTAATGTTTAATGCACTGCATGTTGTATTTTTATATCAATATGGTACACAATTATCCGATTTAAATCAATGTGATAAAGTCAAAGGTTAGGTCAAAAGTAAGCAGAAATAATAATTTAAAAAAAAAATTCTCTGATTATATTACCTAACATTATAATTTGTAATCAGTAATGGATTACAATTTGTAAGTAATCTACCAAGGACTGTGTACATTATAGGACCTGCATGTTAATGGAAATATTATTATTCTGGTATGCTTATATGGTGTGTAGCTGTATGTTACCTGTGCTTCTTGTGAAAGCGAATGATTTTGTGGTCCAAGTACTCTTGGTTTGGCACATATTGCTTATTTTCAAGATGATGAGCGTCCAACTCCTCGTCATAGTCCCCAATTTCTGCTACAAATGGGGACAGAGAGAGAAAAATATAATGTGCATGTGATAATCAAACAAGATAAATCAATCAAGATTTGAAAGCTCTGAATTTTGCTGGCATGTAAACTTTCAATGAGACCTACCTTGCAGTATATGAGAGACCAGCAGGGCGGCGCTGTTATCGTTACAGGTAAGGCTGCCATTTGACAGATCCTGTTTGAGCTGAAGGGCAAACAGATACCTGTATAAAAGAGGCAGCTGTCAGACTGAACGCATATCACCTATCACCATCTGTTTATCTGCCTTTAATCATGTGCGTGTGCTTTACCTGGTTAAGCCTCTCTGCAGTTGTCCTGGGTCAGGAGGGAAAAACTTCACTATAAAATGGAACGCCACATCACTGATATCTATGGGTGGGAAGCACACAATCTAATTTCACCCATAAAACTGGCATTAAGCCAACTTTATTAATAAGCTTAATATTCACTAAAGGAAAAGGATAGTGAAAAGTGATGGTCTAATGGTTCAGCATCTGTGATGGTAAATAAAAGGTTCAATTCAGGAAAGAACGGAATCAATAACGGCCAAATACTGACTTCTGAGATTACTTATTAGGGTCTACAGTAAGCATCTAGGGTAGGGAAAAGTGGGGTAAAATGTGTCAGCTGCATTTTTAGCTGTTCATGTCGTTTTCTACATGGCCAGCATAATGAGTGTTATGTCAAAGTGTTTCGGGGTGAGTTTGATCACTAAATTGTTGAATCACTTTTTATGGAAACCCTATTTTATGGCTCACTGTCGTAGATGCTCTATTCTAATTTATAATGATAGCAGATACCCTAAAATATATTGAGTATATTAAATTAACATCTTAATCCTTTCTCCTTGCCAATAGTAAAACTTAAAAACTGGTACGTCATTCCCCATTCACCACCACTGTAAGTTAGCATGAACAATTAATAATAAGAAAATTAACCAAGTGGACCATGTCACAACAAAACAAAAACACAAATGACAAAAGAAAACTCACTTTTGATTTGCTTAGCCACTGGTTTCAGGAGTTCAAGCCAGACCTGTTGAAGAAACGTTAGCAAATACAAAGTTCTGTCATGAAACTCTAGATGGCACAGGCCGATAGGTTCTAACTCAATCTGATATAACCACATCATTATTCACATGGCACAGCTGATTGGTTTCTTTTTGCATCAGCAGCCAATGAGCTTGCTGCTCAACATTCAAATACTTGGCTAGTGCTTGCTGTAGCAGTGTGCTTTAGAAACCCTCCAACTTCCCTAGCTCCACCTGTATAGATCTGATACGGGTAATTTAATGTATGTTATACAGTATATGGGGGTTATTTCATTTATGTTATATGTACAGCAGCAGTATTTTCAACATGCTCACAGCAGCATGCCTGTGGATGTATTGGCAGTAGCAAGTCTCGGTACTTGCTCTGACGCACCAACATAGCAGCAGATGTATTCCGCCAATACCAAATACATTAACATTGCCATGAATATTACCATGCTAAACTTTCAGCGAGTTGTCTTAACAGAACTATCTATTTTCAGGGACAGTTCATCCAAAAATGAAAATTCTGTCATTTATTGTTCAACTGTTCAAAACCATACTTTCTTCAGAACAAATCTGAAGTCATTATTCACTGAAAATTTTGCCATGCAATTAACTGAAGCTATTAACTCAATAACAGCTGCGACAAGATCAGCGCAACATGATCAATGAGTTGATCAAATCAGTCCGAATTGTGAACAAATCATTCAGATCAGTTTCTTGAACTGGATGAACCCACTAAAAAATCTCACTCAAAAGACCATCACTACATCTCCTGAAGTCATTGCAAAGAGTTTGGTGGATGTCAACATTTTCAGTGAGCAATGACTATAATTTCGATTTATGGACCACTTTATGACATCGCTATTGTGCTTTTGCATCCTTTTTGAAGACTGAAAGTTCTAGACTCCATTCATTATAATTGCATGTAAAAGAGCAACCAACTATGTTACAGAAAATGTATTTTGTGTTCCACAGAAGGAAGAAATTCAATATTGGAGCAACATGAAGGTGTGTAAATGATGACCAAATGTTAATTTTTCAAGGGTGAAATATTCCTTGAAGGTCTATACTCTGCTGATTAAGATCAAATTCTGTTATTGACGTTATTGACAGGTCAAAGGTTTTGACTCACATAGCTGCCAGTATGGTGACGGAACTCCAGGCCAAAGTACTCTTTCTCCAGCAGCTTTAGATGACCACACACCTTATTGAAGAAATCCGAACCCAGAATCTTTCTCTGTGGGAAGATGAAGAAGAATAAATAACAGAACAGAGAATAAAAAACTTTATACATCTTACATGACATTTCAAAATTAATACTGGTCTCAGTGCTGCTTGCATCAGTATTACTTTTGAGTGATGTGATTGCAGTGTCACTGTGAAATTACTCAGATTTTCTTCTTTCTTCCATCTCTATTACTTGATGCGGGTGGTAATGAGATGTTGATGCGTTTGAGCAGAATGTGACTCTTAGAGCAACTTTCTCTGGTAATTGAATCTGCAGCAACTGAACTCCTCAAACAGAATTATGGGAAAGTCAGATGCTCACTGATTCAGCCTCAAAATACAGGGTTGCTATCTGATGAATGTGTTTGTGGGCACATATGTGTGTGAGGATGTGTTCCTGAAGCCTGTATTTACTGTGACAGCGGGGCATAGAACCTCCCCATTATCCTGTCAAAGACAAGGAACATGAGAAGAAGATAGAGGGATAAAGTCTGGAACAAGCATAGAGAGGTTGAAACATAGAGCACAGTACAAAGACAGTACAGTACATAAAAAATTTTATGTCAGAACATACAGACTTTGTAAATACTTGTGAAGACATAATGGATGCTTTCTTGCACTGTTTATTCAGAACAAATGGGATTTTTATCATCATTGATCATGCACTTTAATTCAGTGCTAACCTTTTTTGTGTATCCAGGAAACACAATCTATATCAAAACACTGAACACTTTACAGAAAATGTGAGAGGTGCTTGTCTGTGCAAAATCTGATGCCATGATGCCAGGTAGAAGTGTCATCTTAATATTATTTATATACTATTATAGTATTTATTAATATGTTGAATTTGCGTTTATTCTTATATTTTCAATTTTCCATTTTAGTTTAATTTTATTTTACAATTTGCTTATTTTGTTATGTGCTTTTGGCATTTTTATTAGTTTTGGGTTTTTTAAAAATACAGTATGCCTTAGTTTATTATTATTAGTAATAGTATTAGAGTAGTAGTAGTAGTAGTAGTAGTAATAATTGTAATACTTCAGCTTACTGTATTTTATTGCAGTTAAAAGAGTTGCCAAAGAAACATTTCTAATTTTCGTTTGAGTTTTAAGTTTAAGTCTATGTTTTGACTTCTAACATTTTTTTTTATTGTATTTCAGATTTATTTAAATTAACAAAAAAAATAAGGGCTTTCTAGGGTATCAAAACCAATGAAAACAGCCTAGAATTTTCCTTTTAATGTAAATTCATTTGATTTTTCACCTGTTTTTAAGTTAATCCCTGCTGAAACAGCTAAAACCATCCTGTGCGGGTTGGCTGGTCTTAGTTGGTTTAGTTATAAACCAAAGCTGGTTTAAGCTGGTCAAACTATTCAGTTGGTTTTAGCTGGTTGGTCAGCTGGTCACCCAGCCTAGTTAAGACCAACCTGACCAGCTAAAGAAGCTAAAGACATATCCTGACCTGGCTGGAAGACCATGTAAAACCATCTAACAATCTTAGGCTGGTTTCAGCTGGTCTTTTCAGCATGGATTGGGATTTCTTAGGTTTAGACAAACAATAACAGCTTTCCTCAACAAACCACACAATCTGAGGTGTCGTTAATTTCAATATTTAATACGTAAGCGTAGGGAATTCGAGAAAAACCGAACCCTCAGTTTTAAAAATAACAATAGCAAGCACCACTAAATATGCTGAAATTACATTTTCTTGACCAAGTATCGATTGAAACAACAGATTATCTCTCTACAACCTGCCATCTTTCTCTGCAATTTTTTTTGTATTTTTCACTGCCTCTGTACTAATTGCCTGTTTTGCCTGAGGATAGGGGAATGCTGGCATGCTCTCTGGACAAGCTTCTGTTCAGTGCTGGCCACAATATTTACCCCTATTCAGACACGCACATGCCTCACGGCCACTAACTAACTCACTCTCTGTCTTTTTTTTTTGTCTATCCCCCCCACACACACTTTATATCTCACCTGCTTTTTCTGACTGGTAGGACAAGATTGAGCTGTGTAAAAGCAGTGAAAACCCCCAAGCATGTACACACACATACACACACAGCATCCCCCATGAAGCAGAAGCAGCAAGAGGATAATGGGACATGAAATGATGCTCCTTTACAAGCAAAACACAGCTGGACCAAATGTGAGAGAATCCACACTACACACTACACACAAAACACATGACATAAAACACACACACACACACATGTATCTACATTTTACAATTATTTACTTTAAATCAAAGTGTATAGAAACTTATAAATGTAAATAATTGTAAAGTGTAGATAAATAAGTGATTAAACGTCATAATTGTGTATCGCCCTTGTTACCAGCTACACCATACAGTACATTAAAGAAACTCTTGTACTTCAGTGATTACAAAATGTAATTATAGTGTAGACTTGTTGTCACACTTTTTACTTCACTGAATATTTCACAGGGTAGGGTTATTTTTGAAAGTCAATGTTTGTATAGGCACATAGCTTGAAGTCTCAGCTACAAAAAAGCTACATTTCCACAAAGAAAAAAAAGAAGAAGAATAACTGAACACATTCTGTCCTTTTTCAGGTAGTATGCCTTAATAGAGACACACTATATGCAGTAAAATTTAAACTATAAAAAATAAAAAAACATTACAGACACAAGTGAAAAAGGAAACATACAAATATATCAAACCATTATTTGGGCAACAAGTAAATATGTATGTAACAACTTGCCCCAATCTGCCATTTATGTAAACTACAGTTTATCTTTCATTTAAAATCTACCTTCATTATACATTATTCACTTGTTTAAACAACAGACAGGCCTAAGCTATAGCACAAATAATATGTTATTAGTTAGTTTGAAGACAAAATTCTAATTTAGGACAGCAAACAAAACCACTGCTATAGAAACAAGCTTCTGGATCTTACCCATAGCCCCCTTGTGACAACTTGCCCCGGTCTGTATATATATATATGATCTCACCTCCACCTCGAAAACTCTCTCGCTGTCGTCTAAAAAGATGACGCGTAATCGCAGTTTCTCATTCTTGTTCTTCTTCTGCACAACTGTCCTATTGACAGGTGTCTTCTGCAGTTCGAACTTATCCCCCATCTTCTGTGCATCTGTTTAGGGCTTAAGCACCACACTTTTCTTTTAAATAAAGGACAGAGGGCCCATAATGTGTGATATTATCCGTTTGATGCTGTAGTGAGGGAGTTGCGCACGGCGGTCTCGTGACGAGTGTTCAAGCATCCCGTTCTTAAACTGAGCAGCATCAGCAGCACTACTGTATCCGATCTCAACCCAGAGCATCACACGCTTCACAATCAACACAAATCTGTAACTCTACAACGCGCAGATGTTGTTAACAAAATTATAAGCGTAAAATATTTAGTTTAGTCGATTTATTCATCGTTGAATAGTCATAGAAAAGCCAATGGAAAAAATACACCACACCACACCACACCACACCGCAGCCAAACACACACACACACACACACACACA
>NW_015552614.1:1488764-1498716 GCF_001515605.1 Sinocyclocheilus anshuiensis | reverse complement strand
TTATCAATGTTGGAAACAGTTGTGCTGCTTAATATTTTTTTGGAACCTGTGATACTTTTTTCAGGATTATTTGAAGAATAAAGTTAAAAAGAACAGCATTTATTTAAAATATATTTTTTCTAATAATATAGGTCTTTATTATCACTTTTTATCAATTTAGCACAATAAATAAAAGCTTTAATTTCTTTCAAACAAGAAAAAAAAAATTACTGACCCCAACCTTTTGAATGGTAGTGTATATTGTTACAAAAGATTTCTATTGTTGAATAAATGCTGTTATTTTTAACATTTTATTCATCAAAGAATCCTAAAAAATTATCACACTTTCCAAAAACAAATATTAAGCAGCAAAACTGTTTCCAGCATTGATAATAAATCACCATATTAGAATGATTTCTGAAGGATAATGTCACACTGAAGACTGGTGTAATGATGCTGAAAATACAGCTTTTTCATCAGAGAAATTTAAATTTAAAAAAAATTGATTATAAATAAGCATATATTATTTCTGAAGAATCATGTGACACTGAAGATTGGAGTAATGATTCATCAGCTTTGCATCACAGAAAAACATTATATTTTAAAGTATATTCAAATAGAAAACCATTATTTTAAATTGCAATAATATTTCACAATATTACTGTTATATATATATATATATATATACACGCCAAATAATGGGCTGAAATTGTTTTGTGTTTCAGAAATGTTTGCAGTTTAATTTTTGCTGAAAGTTTAAAGCTGAAACTTACCTAATAGCGGGTTGTCACAAAAGGTCTACATGTGACCTGTTTTTCCCCCTTGGAATTTTTCAATGGCTTATTTATTTATTTATTTTTTAAGTCAAGACTTGCAGATTACTGCCTACTCGGAAACTTAAAAAAAAACTATCCTGAGAAATATTCAATGGAGTAAAAATGTGACAACTAGCCCCAGTCTTCCATATATTGTATTATGGCTATAATGTTTGTGGCATGACAAAGGAGAGTAAAACCGTATTTTACGGTTTTACGACAGGTTACCATACAAACATTACTCTATGCATCTCTAACCAAGCTACCATTGGTAGAAATTCTAGTTCAGAGAAATCACGTCAGCTGCAACTCCTAAATTTTCCATGAGGTGGCAGTATTTCCTAATGAATTCCAAAGCAACGACAGGTGAAAACAAATACTGTAACTAGTTTCATGTCTGAAAAAAGCGTATACACATGTAAGAGGACATGGAGATCAAACAACTAATTAAAACATGTCAACCTCACAAAAAACGTCACACAACTGATCTGTCTCTCTCTTTCTCACCTTTTGTGCTCTGTATTCCTCGGCAGGTGAATATAATCTCTTGTTTTGATACGGCAGAGCGGAACCTGTAAAGGGAGCTGAAGCCGGAGCTGACCAGCTGCTACTGTTCCATCACACATCATCATCATCACCGGCCCTGTTTGATTTTCCGAGCACCTGTCTGTCTGTGTGTTTTCCACCGTGAATTCTGAGGCCCGTTTACGGCGACTGAGAGGTAATCTGTCTCTACGACCACCTTAACCTGTAAACTACAACATCTGGAGAAATGCTCATTTCTGCGCTGATTTTTACACACATTTTTTTTTCTCCTTACGCACACATTTTGCCACAGAACTGCAGCCTGAAAAACAATTAGGCCTAGGAACGTCAGAAAGATGTTTATATGAAGATGTAGCCTAAGTTGTATTTGTACAACTTAATAAAATGAATAACCCCCAAAGCTGAACATAATAGCTAAACCAAACACTGGGCCACTTCTTACCAATTGTCACTAAATTAAAAGCAAATCAGCTCTAGCCCAGTAAGTTAAAAGGGAACGTTCTGACAAGGTTCTCTCAACATTATGAATATTCTTCCAGTAACATTAATAGAATGATTATCCAAAGATATCTGGTCTTTAATAACGTTTTCAAACTGTTAGCACAAAAACATTATTTACACATTGTTTATGGAACATTTTTCTGAAATATTTTAGTTGGATGTTACTCTAACGTTTTTTAAATGTTACTACTCAGTAGTATCAGATGGCTCAGAAAACATTCAAAAGTAATATTCCCATAATGTTTGCAAAATTATAAAATGGAACATTTACTTACTGTTGTCTCTAATGTTCACATAACCATAAGAACTGGATGTTTTGAAAGTCCAGTTAACACTCAAAAAGAATAATAAAAAATGGGAATGTTAACTAACTTACTAACTTAATGGGAACGTTAGCAAAACATTCGTAAAACAAATTTTGTTAGGTTTGCGGTTGACTCATATGACAATTATGCCTTTTCTCTTTCTCTTAGTTTCAAACACCTACTTCACATGCCCTGTCTCTGGGGCATGTTGTCACAAAAATAGTGTAGAATGGACTATTTTTTTCCTGGACAGTAATGGTGAAAATGTTAAATATCGGCAGTCAAGATTTTAAAAGGGTATTTACACTTGATGACTTTGCATTATTTTGATCAGATAGCTGATCAAGTGTAAATGCCCTCCAAGGCACATGCAAGATGTGAATATAGATCTGTAATAGAAGCACATGTGGATATGGTTGACTTAGGTGAACTCATAACTGACTTTAAAAAAAAAATGGCAGTGGCTATCTGCACTGTGCAAATAGCGTTAGATGCTATTTACACTAAGTGGAAATAGCAATGGATTCTATTTACACTAAATGAAAATAGCAGTATTTTCTTAGTGATATGCTATTTACCCTGAGTGCAAATAACAATAGATTCTATTTACACTATGTAAAAATAGCAGTATTTTCTTTGCAATAAATGTAAATAGTTGTTAGATTATATTGCAGATATTTGCACCTCAGTATTGTAGTACATTATAAAACATATGCAATAATAACTTATTTAATGTAAATGATAATTTTTTATTAAAGTTATCATAACCTATCCCTAACCCTACCCGATAAACACATTATTATTAAATATGTGATCTGATATGTGATGGGAAAAGGGAAGAACGAGAGAAGAACGAGTTCAGTAAAAGGCGGATTTGAACTCGGGTCAATTGTGTCAAAAGTTACCGTCAAGCGCCTTACTGCATACGCCACTCCTGCTGTTGTTAAATAGGCATCTTTTGTAATGTCATCCAGCTCAACCAGAATTGGTGGGCAGATTAGTTTAAATAGCTTCTGCCAACAAGGACTTGCACTTAGTGTAAATAAACACTCTGTAAAAAAAATACCCTATCTTAAAAAAAAGTTAACTGAAGTAAAAAGTGTGCGCTCCACCTATTGCTCTCTATGTCGTTGTGTGTGTACTGATGTGTGTAAATGGCAAATTGTCTCATCCCATTTTTTCTCCCACTTTAAATTTTTTATTCCTTGTTATTACTCATTTTCCACTTGAAGGATATAAAAGCACAAATGCCCAGAAAGGGTTACTACAAAATGTCAAGGGTGTCATTTGGAAAATGTCATACACCACCTGGCATGAGAAGGATGATATATTTTAGAGCTCTTCTGTTCATTTAGTAAGCAGTCAGTGGTCCTCTGGTTCATCTCACCCTGGGGGTCTGAGAAAAAATAGACACTGAAAAAGGTCTAAACCATTCCAGCCACTTTGCCCCTGATGATTCATTCACCTACACACTCAAAGCCACGTATTTAGCCAAACATCTGTATTAAACTGTCTTCCCATTAGCTAATCCCCTATGGTTGCTTTCCCCCGTTTGCACAGATGTCGTTTAAATTTTAAGACCTGCATTTTGTCTGGCTTCTGGTGGTTCAGTTTATGTGGTTTATCATTCTGCTTCTCAAATTTGCACTGGATGTTTGGCATCTAATGGTACTGGACCAGAACAATTTTTATGTTGAAGTAAACGGTTAGCCTTTGCTTGTAGATAATGTTGCACAGTAGAAAAGCATCTTTCTCCATTTACAGCCGTTCAAAAGTAGCAGTATTTTAATTTTGTCTTGCAAGAAACATTCACTACAATTTGAAAGTTTGGGGTCAATGTTTTTTTTTAACATAAAGTAATACTTTTATTTAGCAAGGATGCGTTAAATTGATTTTAAAATAACAGTAAAGACATTTATAATGTTACAAAAGATTTCTATTTCAAATAAATACTGTTCTTTTGAACTTTCTATTCATCAAATGATCCTGAAAATTGCCAATTACATTTTAAAATATATTAAGCCAGTTATTTTAAATTGTAATAATATTTAACAGTAACACTATTTTTTTTACTGTATTTTACTGTATTTATTCTTTCAAAAACATTTGATTTTTAGACCTTTAATTCAAAACCCACTTTATAATGTGACGAGAGAAACAGGATATTCACATAAAAAAATGTAAAGTGAGACTTGATGAAAGATAATGAAGAATGTGTATTAGAAAAGTAAATAGTGTCGAGCTAGTGAGTTAAATAAGTGATTTATGAGTGAATCATGTTACATATCTCTAAATGTCCTTCCCTGAAGAAAGAAACTTAATCTATGTATGAAGATGTTCACAAGAAAATTTCCTCAGAGTGGTCCAGCAAATGTATATGCAGCCCTCAGGTATGGCACGTCTAACAACAACAGAAAAAAGGATACGAAAGTGTCTTTGAGCTCTTAATAACTTGTTCACTTGTCTCACAAGACAATCCCAATCCTTTTCCAACCCACTCACCCCTCTGGGGTCCATGTCTCATGAGAAGTCCTCCTGTGTATTCACTCTCCAGCTGATGTCATGACCAAGGACAATGTCACAGCCTATTAAAATTGTCCACACTGCTGGATCAGACTTCGTCTTCGCTTCATAAAAGAAGTAGGTGGAGAGGGAGAGATAGGGAGAGCAATCCCTTTATCCACACTGAAATGAAATTTAAACCCCTACTGTTTTATACCATGGAACGAACGTTAATGTGGATTCATTCTCTTTTGATTTTTCTCTTGTGTTTTAAATGAGATTACATGTCACAGCTTAAAAGTCTAGACAGAGGAATTTATATGGAGAAAGAGAATGTTCAGTGGTCACTTTGTATGTTAATTGGGATGTTTAATGGTTTGTTTCCTTAAAACTAAGCCATGTAACAGAAGATCTTGGTGATTTTTAAGAAAATGTTTGAACAGTTATGCTCTCTCAAGCAGAAATTCAAGAAAATGTATTGTCATCAACATAATACACATCAGTATCAAGACTACAGAAGAAAAGGGTCCTTGGTCAAAACTTTGGAAATGATGTACTCGTATAAATATTGCAGACAATATACACTACTGTTCAAATGTTAGGGGTCAGTAAGATTTATTTGTTTGTTTTTAAAGTAATTTTTACTTTTATTCAGCAAGTGACAGTAAAGACATTTATAATAAAAAAAAAATGCTGTTCTCTTGAACTTTCTATTTCTCAAAGAATCCTGAAAAAATATGTCCGAGTTTCCACAAAAAATATTAGACACATCATGTGACACTGACTGGAGTAATGATGCTGAAAATTCAGCTCTGCCATAACAGAAATTAATTACATTTTAAAATATATTCAAATAGAAAACAGCTATTTTAAATTGTAAAACTATTTCACTATATTACTGTTTTACTGTATTTTTGTCCAAATAAATGCAGCCTTGGTGAGCATAAGAGACTTCTAATAAATAAACTAAAACTAAATGAAAACTAAATAAACTAAACAATTGACCCAGTATTTGTGTGTGCTATGTAGTATGTATATTTATGCTTATTAGAGTATTGTGGTGTAAGCTTGGCAATATTCCAATATCAGACTATTGAAACATTGACATTGAAAGACATTGAAATCTATTGTCTTATGAGGTTCCATTTCCATTTGTGGTTATTGGTAATGTATGTGCTGTGCTATGATCTGCCTCGTGGATGTAGACTGTATTTGCATAAGATCTGTCTCGGTCAGTCTCACTGTCTTCCGAACTGCAGGTCTGTGTTGTTTCATTTCAGAGTCGAGATGTTGCCAACAAGAAACAGAGAGTCGAGTACCTGCTGAAAGGTACTCCTGAGATGATTAATGGCTTTGCTTATGATTTCATTAATCTATTAATACCACTGATAAGTTTCCTGCTGCAGAGAGAGAAGGTCAGTGTCAGAATAAATCTGGACACTCATTAACCCCTCAAGCCAAACCTCTGATCTTCAGAAAGGTCTGCAAAGAGAAGCAAGAGAAATGGCATATTGGCTATATAGAATGTATTTAAAGGAATAGTCTGATCTTCTCATGGTTGATACATTTCACAAAAGCCAGTGTGAATGGTTTGATAAGACGGATCCAGTTTGATTGAACGTAATCCACTCACAACTCAAAATTTTGGCCATGTACAGTAATGCACACTACCATCCAAAAAATTAGGGTCAGTGAGATTTTTCTTATGCTCAGCAAGGCTGCATTTATTTGATTAAAAATATAGTACAGCAATATTGTTAAATATATAAAATAATTTTCTATTTTAATATATTTTAAAATGTAATTTATTCCTGTGATGGCAAAGCTGACTTTTCAGCAGCCATTACTCCAGTCTTCAGTGTCATCATGATCCTTCAGAAATTATTCTAATATGCTGATTTGATGGCTGAGAAACAGTTGTGCTGCATTTTTTTTTTCAGGATTCTTTGATGGATAGACAGTTCAAAAGAACAGCATTTATTTTAAATAGATATCTTCTGTTGCATTAGACATATAATTTAATATATGAAGTCAATATACAGTAATATATACAGAAATATATATTTCTTTACTGACAGTTTTGATCAATTTAATGCATGCTTACTAAATAAAAGTATCTTACTGACCCCAAAATTTTGAACAGTAGTGTATTTTAAAAAACTAAAAATATTAGCAACAGGTCAATGACAGCACCATCACAATTGATTGATTGTGCTACTTTTGGATCAAGCAAAAAATAACTGCTTTCATATACCCATAAATCCAGGTATATACTTGATAGACACTCTAGATTAAAACAAGACAAGACACGTTTTTTGTTTTTTTTTAGATCTGTCCTATGATTGATCTTTTGGGGAATTTGAGGTTGAATACAGATGAAAGAGGCTGAAACTGTAGGTGTTTTCTCCATTATCTCATGGATCATGTTTTTCCTTTAAGTTGACTTTTTCATTTCTTCACCTTATCTGGGTGGATTTCAGCATTTTTGGCCTTGTGCCTACACTATGCTGAAAATAGATGCGTGTATGCATCATGCATTTATTTAGCTCAAAATCACATCCTGTTTTCTGTTTAGTCAAATTTCTTTGTATTTCTTCATACTGCATTAGTTTCATTTGGATTTAGTTTGATGCAGGAGTAACTAATATCTATAGTCGCAATGAAAACCTCTAGCACTTTTTGCCCCTTTTTAATTAAGGCGATAGCACTGACGTCGTTGGTCTGTCGAAGATTGCAACTAAAAAGGTTTTTAGTGTTTAATCAATGCTTAAATTTGTGAGATTTTATATCAGCAGGCTTCCTTCACACATACTAATGCCATCCTTAGACTGAATGGCACTTGAAAGCAAATTCAATGAACCTTTTACACAGTTTTGCCAACATGAAAAAAATAACTAAACACTTTACACAAGGGGAGATAGAGGATGGTTTTAACATTTTTGCTTTAACAT
The DNA here is from genome assembly GCF_001515605.1 of Sinocyclocheilus anshuiensis. Taxonomy (NCBI): domain Eukaryota; kingdom Metazoa; phylum Chordata; class Actinopteri; order Cypriniformes; family Cyprinidae; genus Sinocyclocheilus; species Sinocyclocheilus anshuiensis. The sequence goes on along the minus strand of NW_015552614.1, from coordinate 1,491,117 downwards.
TTCTAATTGTACATTTTTTTGCACTGTTTACAAGCATTTTAATGAAAAAATGTAACAAATGGAACAATATTATTCTAAAACAGCAAACAAATGGAAAAAAAGAACATTAAATGCATTAAACATGGGCTGACAATTAAAAAAAATATTTAAATTAAAATGTTTGCTTTAACATTTGTAACAATTTTTTTGTACTATTTATTTCCAAATTTGATATAATTTTCTCACACTGTAAAAATTATTATTTTATTTTAAGTTGGAAATAAAGATTATTAGAGTACATTTCACAAGAAAATACTATTTCAGTTTTTCTACTTCAAAATTTCACATTTAATTCAATGTGTTTATTGCTGTTTCTTTGTAATTGATTGTAAAATTTGCAATTTCTGAGTGAAAATTGTTTCTACATTTTTTTTTCAGTGCATATTTATCTGCTACAAAAAAAGTATTTAATTTAAATGTAAAGGTAAAAAATGAAAAATATTATTCTAAAATGGCAAACAAATTGGAAAAAGTATCAAATACAAAACATGGGATGACAATTAAAAAATATATATTACTGAGATTTTATATTATTTTATTATATATTTGAGATATTAGTATATATTTTATTATTTAATGAGATTTTTTTTATTAAATATTGAGATTTGAAATGGACTTTCGGCAGGCCTTAACAACACAATAAATCACAAAATTTGATCATGCTCATGGAGTACATGTAGGAAGAACATGCTACAACATGTATGGGGTTGTATCACTTTCTCCAGCTCCAGATCTCAGTGTTTTTCTCATCTTTTACCAAGGCAGTGGTATCTATAACTTGGTGGAAAAAAAACCTGGCCAGGCATTTTTTCCCCTCTGCCTTTATGGAGAGTGAACGTAAAGTCGTAAAACCAGGTGCCAGCTCTTACCTGGCCTTCTAAACCCCGAGATGAACTTGAAGCAGAAAGATGAGTCAAAAGCGATACAGCAATGATTTAGCCAGTGTTCAGGGAGCCCAGAGGAAACTCCTCTTCTCTGCCAGGAAAACTGATGGGACGAGAGGAATCAGTGGAGGAATGATAAGCTCTGTCAGACTAAGTCTAACAATAACTGAGAGAATCTCTTCTGCACCAGGGAGAAATAATAGAGAGTGGAGGGGTGGAAATATTATGGTGGCAAGTAAACAAGGGCCAACATGTGGAGCAGAAGAGAGAATATGTGTCAGAGACTATAAAAGGCGAGAAGAAAGGTCATTTAAAAAAAAAAAAAAAGGTTGTACTCACTATCAGGCCATCCAAGATGTAGATGTCTTCTTCTTCTTGTCCTTCTTCTTCTTACATCACTTGCTCACCAATAGTTCCTCGGCAGTGAATGGGTGCCGTCAGAATGAGAGTCAGAAAAACCCAGTTGGAGATACGCTGAGCAAACACTTGTAGTGTAATCATCCATCATTCCAAGCTGGATTCCAACGTCTGTCAGCACCATATCCTCAAAGTCATTTGGTCTTTATTTACTATCTGTACTAACTCCATCAAAGGAAGAGAGAGACATGAGATAAACATGGACGTGTATTCATTTACAGATCTTTCGGTTAATTTTCACAGAAATTTTTATCGCTTTGTGTGTGTGTGTGTGTGTGTGAATACACACACACACACACACACACACTTTATTTATTTATGTATTTATTTATTTATGTGGTGTCACGGCTTGTAAATTCCTGGCAATACTTTACAGTGCATGCAGACACCGTGCTATACTCTCATTCACTCTGACAAGCACAAATAATATTAGCAAAAGAAGTTGCTGTTTATGTGATCATTATTGTCATATAATATTATATATGACGATATTTTCTGACTCCGAGAAAGTCCAGAGAGCTTTGTTAAATAATTCTTTCTAAACTATGCCTTACCAATGTCTAAATTCAGCTCAGGCGTATACAGTGGGTATAGAAAAGAATCACCCCCTTTAAAATAATCACATTTTGTTGCTTTGCAGCCTGAAATGAAGACGGACACAGTTTTTGTTTTATCTAGCTGTATTTACTCAGTGCAACTTATAACATCCAAGTGAAAGATTTAACACCAACATGTCAGAAAAAAACAGAATCACTGAGTTGGAATAAGGATCACCCCTTTGTGTCAGTATTTTGTTGAACCACCTTTTGCTTTAATTACAGCCTTTACTCTGTTGGGATATGTCTCTACTAACTTTGCACATCTAGACTTTGCAATATTTGCCCACTCAGAACTGCATAAGTTCAGTTAAATTTGATGTTGAGCGTTTGTGGACTGCAGTCTTCAAGTCATTCCACAGATTTTCAATGGGGTTTAAGTCTGGGCTCTGACTAGGCCATGCAAGGACATTCACC